>NW_027526225.1:52563696-52751341 GCF_048455015.1 Haemaphysalis longicornis | reverse complement strand
CTGCTCGGGCTATTGACTGGAACCTGCCCTTAATGTTGAACACGAAACACTGCCACGAGGTCGAACCACACATAATTGGATTAGAACACTGTGCGCACCAGTTGTGCGTTGATATTGCCTCAAATATGTCTAATGTTTTATAGAAAACAGTTGTTGACAAGCAGGAAGTATGCTTCCAGATTGTGTTTCAGAAAGACTTTTGTTTGTTAACTTATCGTTCAAGAATTCTATCTTTTGGCCGAATGTCTAAATTAAGGGACAGACAGACAGACAGACAGACAAATTTTTCGGGTTTAAGTAGCCCAAGAAAGCCTATTGTCTTTAAGAATTAAGACCACGAGTATGAAAAGGATTGCTCACCGAAGCTTGAGGCCACTTCCGCAGCGGGCTTCCTGTCAGCTGTAGCCACGGGCGAGTGTGATGGGGCAAGTACGATTCTTCGGCTGGCCGCGTTGTTGTCGGTGCCTGGCCTGGCTTGTGCGGGCGGTGCGCTGGACTCAGGGCCGCCGCCGTCGCCGTGCTGGATAGATGCCTGCCGGGCCCGCTTGCTGTCCTTGCGGTTTGCCATTGCTGGGCTGGAGAGACGAGCTCCATTCCTTGAGGATTCCACGCACTTCTGGTTGGCCCTCCGGCTTCGGCACTGGCAAGTCAGGCCCGTTTTTCGGTGGCTCTGCCTGCGTGGCGGGTGGTGGCGTCGACTTCTGTGGCTCGACTGCTCGGTTGGAATCAGTCTTTGTATCCGGCTTTTCATCGGCATTGGGGCGGGGTTTCAAACTCCGTCGTGACCCAACCTTCGTGGTCGCTTTCGTTTTAGTGCTGGACGGACGAACAGGCAGGCTTTTCACGTCCTTGACCATCAGCGTCTGGGTTCGGCTTAGCGACTGAAAGGGCGGATTGGATAGCGAATAAACATTAGGAAAAATACTAACGGATCGTGGGAAGTGTTTCTGTTGGATATGGGAGGCAACGCAATCTGGGGAACATTTAGGAAGTGGAGAGGCAGAGACGTTACAAAACCAGCTGAGCGTTTCCCATCCACTGGGGACCTTGTTGAATGCCCGTTTCGTCTTCATTTATTACATAATGAGATGTTGCGGCTCACCCACAAGCCTCCTCTCAGCCTCAGCTTGTGCGACAAATTGTTAACTTGGTGGATGAACGGAAAACACAGCAGTTTTTTCTATACTTTTCTCCCAGAAAAACCGCGGGTCCTTAATGTATCCATGAAGAGAAAATACAACTTCGTGTAATTTGAAAAAACTAGGATTCAGTATCTCACTCAGCTCCATTAGAGCCACAAAAGATGTTTTTTTAACGAAAAAAAGGCAAGAAGTATTTAAAAACGCTCAAATTTTGCGCCACAGTAACGTGTTATGAGCAAGAATGAGGTCATACGGGCCAACAATAGAACATAATTTTCAGTGCGTTAACTGCACGCTAGCATTCAAGTGATGCGGTCAAATGGAACTAGAGGCCCCATTACAGACGTCCAGTCATGTGTCGTCACGACAGGTCAGTTAGGCGACCGCCAATTGCACAAACAAGGTTCCGTGACGTCATAGAAAAGTTGCGGAAAATTGGCTAGGGGGTCGCGACTGCTTCACATATTTTCTTTAGTATCTCCGTTATTTGTTCGAAGATTGCGATGATATTGGTATCATTGTTATCGGGACTAAGCAGTCTTTCTAATAAACCCAACTTGTATTTCGTCTTCATGGCTCCTTTACAGGCCACAGCAGGGACCTGCCGCTTATTCTGCCCGGATAAATTGCAACAATTCTCGCGAATGGATTCTGAATCCCACAATGCGTAGTGCGACTCTAATCGTCGTCCTTTTAAGTACTCCTGCGTGGCCTCAAGAAGTAAATCTGTCTGTAGCGCCTGACGTGTCGTACTTCGCTGCAGACGAGAATGCTGCTAATAGGGAAGCTAGGGCATTGTCATTTTCTTATCAGACGTCTCGTATTTCAGTTTAATAATGTCGCTCCGGTAATTGATTTGTGTGCAGTGGTGAAGCAAGCTTTAAAAGGGCTCGCTGGGCAGTGCTCCTATAAGTGGTATTCATTGAAAAGCATAGCTGTCAATCTCCTCGCTTGGCAACACTAGAAACGGCCACGGACATGGCCGCTTCGCCACTGACATGGCGCGGCTTCTGCCACTTCGCCCGCACGCCGAAGCGAAAAAAAAAAAAAAAACACCGGCGTGTGTCGTTTGTCCCGGTTCTGCCCGATTCTCAATGGTGGTGTCAACTGAAATGCTATTAATCGCACTCACATTGGACTTGACGCATCACAGTGCGTTCGAGGGCGTAGAGTTTGGAACTTCCAACACAAGAATGTGCTCAGCACGGACAAGTACCGCCATCTCGTGGAGCCCGACGTAACGAGGGGCGGCGCACTCACATGGTTGCCTGCATGCTTGCCTCGCCAGTGAATACAAGCTACAGAGATACGTGGGGTCTTAAGTAGTAAAGACCCCACGAAGGTATTAATATAGAAATTGCATAAATGTATCAATGGCTCTTGGTGCGGCCCATGCTACTTTGGCGGCCATACTTAGTGTTTCCAGAGAAAATGGCTTCCCGGTAATGCTCGCCTGTATAGTATTGAAGCCGACAGCAAAGGGGCCGGGCATGTATCGCGCTTTTTAGGGACACCTATGCAAATGTGGGCAACCTTATGGTGTTTTGACCTCAAAAGGTGCACCTCCACCTCAAACAGACCTCAATTTCTGTGTAAGGTGAGGTTGAGTTGAGGTCACGGGCTGTAACCTGCTGAGTAAGTGAAGTGAGTAGTTTCGAGTTCTACCTCAGCCGATAACTTTGAAATGGCGTGAGGCAAGGGGAAGTAAAAAATCAAGTTCCACATGAAAAATTTTCCTCCCGCATGTCGCGGCATCCGCACGGTCATCGACGTCATTGTCGTTGAGCAAAAATGTTCTTCTCTGATGTACACGCCTCAGAGCGAGGATTTTTCTGAGCTCTTTGCCGTTCCCCAGGCTTTTTAATTTGATTTTCCGAAGGTATGACCCGAGGTGACATTTAGTGGAGAGCAGTCGTGAATCTCTCTGCTTTGTACAGTAGAGGCGGGAATGGGATGTGAATGGGGGGATTAGAAGGATATCCGCTCTTGGCCTATATGCTTGGAAGGTTTAAATTTTGAACACCATTACGCAGACGCGCTTATAAAATGCGCGGCGTACGAATAAAGTCACAATATTTATATATCCTATCTAACACCAACGCCAGAATATAACGATGTCTGTTTACGTTTACGTTAGAGTGGAGGACGCAAAATTTCCTTTTAGTAAAACGTGAAGGGCGTCCTCTCTCCCCCATACCCCCCCCAGCATAATTTAAAAGCAAGAGAACTCCTGGATGTAGACGTGTGCCGTGCATGACCCCTCGACGTTTTGTTGGTTTTTATAGTCTGCAAGAGCATTGCGAACAGGCTGACCGTCATGGTAAGAGTGGTAAGTGCAGATGGCGAAACCACGCAAACTTGGAGAGTCCCTCTAACCACTAGTGATAGTGACAGCGAAATCATTACCGGCAGCTGTTATGTGATTGATTTGTCTCTCACCCTGATCGCCTTTAAGCCGTCCTCGCTGTCCTGCTCAGGAGAAAGAGCAGCCTGCTGCCGTCCCGCCCTTCTGGAGGAGGCGCCTTTCGCCTTGCTGGGCTTCTTGGGTGCCGACAGGATAACGTCGAAGCTCGTCGACGCCGTGTCCGGGGCAGGCGCGTCAGCGCGGGAGGCCGTCTGCTGAGCCCACTCCCCGTAGCTCTCGGAAAGGCGAGGGCTTTGCCGGCGGCTTGCTTCGGGGTTCGTCAGGGAGCTGCGAGGTGATGGCGCAGTTAAAGGGGACGTTGGCGTTGGACACGGTGTGGTTTCCGCCGCTTCTTGCCAGTCGTCCATTGCGGGAGACTCGCGCTGCGCGACCGTCGAGGGATACTCTGCGGGGCAGGTGTCCGTTCTCGAGTCCTTCGCCTTTGATGAGCCTTGTGAACGCGACGGTGACTGTTCCGACAAAGTAGCCGGCGTTGACGACGACTGGGCTTGTCGTTTAAGAATGGACGATGGCGGCTTGGTATCGGTGCAGAAGGCCCGAATATGGCGCACTGGCAGGTGTCGTGGCCACGCCTGGCCTTCTGCGGTTGTTATCTCGAAGAGTCCGAAGGAAGTCTTTCGGGGAAGCCTTTTTGGCGCCGCCTGTGGAGAAGAAGTGCTCCGTGAGAAAAATAACACGGGTCCCGAGACGTGCGACAGTCCGCATCTAATACTTATGCCTGCGTAAATGATCGAAATTAGTACTACGGAATCTGGTAATTTGTAGCTGCACAGGAGAATGAGAGAAGAGGATGGATGTACGGACGGTTGACCGCGCGGACAGGCGGATGTATGGTCGGATAGACAGACGGATGGACAGACAGACAGACAGACAGACAGACAGACAGACAGACAGTAACAGAAAGAAGAATGAAAAAGATAAGGGGATACGTCTATAGGCGGCTTAAAAAGCACCGCCATACTACGCGGCAGTAAGCGATAGGGGATTAGGTGAAGGCCATCCCATAGGCTGACCCTCATGCATTTAGAAAGAGTTAGGCCATCTAAATACTTAATTTCTTCCCTTGCCCTCTTTCATTTGCTGCACTGCACGCTTCAGAAAAAAATCATGCACACCTCTGTCTAACGAGGACGATGGTTGAACGGGACGCTTACTAGTGGTGGCTTCCTTGGTTGGCCGATCCCTCCTCACTGCGAGTGTGTTACTCTGAAGGTGTGCACCACTTATCTAATAAAACCGCAGCAACTCTCGGGTATGCAATGCGTAACGTTTGGGTTTTCTGTCTACAATTTTGTGTTTTGGGTGAACAATAAGTACTTTTCCGAATGGCTGCCGTTTAAGGTGTTAAACCTAACATCCTAAACCTCGAAATTCTACGTTAGGCCTAACGTCCTACGTCTAACAGCCTTCCGTCGTGCAGAGCTACGTCACTCTCATGCCACGTCGAGCTCTGGTTAACGGTTGTCGACGTTCAAATATCGAACGCCTGTGCAACCTCCTCCCTGTACTGCACGTCAGCATTTCGCGGAGGGGGCTAACGGAGCTGTGGTCAAGCTCAGCAAGGAAGCGCTTGAATTTTTCTGCACATCACCCATGATCATCATCATCTTTAGAGACAGTTGGCTTTTCTGTAGTTCGTTTTCGCGCACGGTCATCAGGGGGAGGCTGAAAGCATCGCTTTAAAGGGAAACTAATCGTCTTAACAGAGGCAAAAGTAGTTAGAACCAAAGATCACAGCAACGAACCTATACAAAACGCCTGAGATAGAGGAGCAACGGCTTGCCAAGCTCCCGATTACGTACACGTGCGATTCTGTTAACCTGGGGCTGCCAGTCGCGCGCGTTCGCCTCCTTCCAGCCCGGATGCAGCTTGTAGTGCTTGACGACGGAGCTGCCGGCGGACGCTTCGCTGGGGAGCGTCGCGTCGCTGACCACGGACACACTGCGGGCCCTTCGCATGAGCTCGGCGGTGCTGGCCTTGCGGGACATGCGCCGCCGGCGGCCAGCCTCCTCGAAGTACGTGATCGAGGCGGAGCTGGCCGTGCGCGCGCGGCTCCGCTGCATGTCGTTGCCGCCCAGGAGCTCGCTGTGGACGGTGGCCACGAAGCGCTCGACCAGCACGGTGCTGAAGACCACGAGCAGCGTGCTGGGCAGCAGCAGGCTGAGCACCAGGACGAGCAGCTGCAGCTGCAGGAAGAGCGGCTGCATGCGCAGCGAGTGCCTGCGCAGCGCGTGCAGGCACAGCCGCAGGAACACCGTCGTCTCGTCGCCCACGATGGCCACGGCGAACAGCAGCGACGCAGTCAGCACGCTGGGCTGCAGGGACACGAATGGAGCAGAGAAGGAGCGGGCATTAGAGTCGAGCTGGACATGGCGCGGCTATAGCGCCAAACGACGGCACAAAAGTTTATTCGCTTCTTTGTTAGGTTCGCTGCCCCACTTAGTTGGCGCTGTAGCCAAGTGTCGCTGCAGATGAATAACTGCACTGCATGTCTATACATGCACAGGTGCCACTAGTTTCATGAAACGGCGTTCATAGGACGACGGCAACAATACTGACTTTAAAGGGACCCTGCAACCCTTTTTTCAACTTTTTTTGAAGTCTTAAGTGCTTGCAGAACGTAGTCATCCAACACATCCAGTACTTAGATGGGGGGGGGGGGGGGGGGGGGGTCGCAATGTACCTCAGCCACAAATCTGCTCTATGACCACCAGACAACTTGGGAACTCTCTCAAAAGGCTTTTCTCTCTTTCCTGGTCTTGGCGTACATCGACGGTTCGAATCACGTCACTAAGGCCATGTAGTGGCTGTTTGCCGGTTATCCTTCAGTAGCAGCAATGAACGCTTTTCGATAGCAACTTAAAAAAAAAGCCACAAAAACAATGCAGAAATGGAAGGCGTATCTGGTGCGACGAGCAAATCACGCAGTGTCGCTCCGTGCTGGTGATAACTGTAGCTTTCGCAGTGGTTCCAGACGGGAAGGACAGAGTAAAAGCGCTTATCGAAGCTGTTGCAGGGTCCCTTTAAACATACCATGCGCGCGGCGTTCCACCTTGCGTCAGACAAAATCTAGCCATGGCGAAAAAACAAACGTGTCATATTTAACTCAAACTGCGTCTCGTTACGCAAGATAGTTTACCCCAAGATATATGGTGGCGCCCACTTAAAACATTTCCTGCTTCGGGCTACGTGGATTCATGTCCTTCAAAACAATCAAGTTTTTCAAGGACATGACACCACATCTCTGTATCTTCGTGAGTGAGAGGCATGGAGGCGCCGCTAATTCGATTTCAACTGTGTGCTGCATTGTAAACATGGGAATCGACGTCAAACTCCGTACGCCCGTTTTTACTATGCGATACTGCTAGTGCAGTTGGGCTACAACGGCAGGGTCGACCGCCAAGGACTTCAAGAAATGTACCGTGCGCGCAGCATTCTACTTTTCCTCAGACAGAAGCTGCCAAGGCAACAAAAAAAAATGTTTCGTGACTTAAGGAAAATTGTTGAGCTGGTTGATTCATTGTTTCACCGAAAAGGGCGCTAAACGGACGTAGACAAAGGCGGTACAAAATACATACAGGCGCCAACGTCCAACTGTTCACTGATAAAAAAAAACCGCGTTTATTTATACACAGGACCTTAGTGCAGATAAATTCACCCGCCACGGTGGCTTAGTGGCTGAGGCGTTGCGCGGCTGCGCAAGAGGTCGCGGGTTCGATTCCCGGCCGCGGCGGCCGCTTTTGTGATGGAGGTAAAAAGCACAAATGCCCGTGTGTACGGCATTTCGACGCGCGTTAAGTCAAAATTAAACCGGAGTTCTTCGATAATGCGCGCCTCATCTCCTGCGTTGAGTCGGGGCGTTAAACCCTATAAAATCAATCCGTACAGATAAACATTTCTACCAAGGTTAACATTTCCTGACGACAACTCACAGGTAAATAAATAACAGCACTGACGTGTATTGAACATAACAGCGCAAGCGCACGCGCCCACTACTGACAGTACCGACATGGAATTGTGACGACTAGATAACTGGGTGATTAGACTCTCTATCACTAAGTGCTAGTGACGGCGTGCTCCTGCAGTCATCCCACGCCTTTTTGATAAAGATTGCCTCTGTAATCTGTTATTTGTAATGTGTGAGTTGTTGTCAGGAAATATTAACCCTGGCCGAAATCTTGGATTTATCTGTGCTTGGGTCCTGTATAAATAAACGCGGTTTTTCATGAATAAACAGTTGGAAGTTGGCACCTGTATCTCTTTCGTATCTCCTTTATCTACGTCCGACTAGCGCCCTTTTCTTCTTTCCAGTAAAACGTGTCATGTTCAACTCAAACTGCGTATTGTTACGGCAGATAGTTAACAAAATCAAAAGATAGGCTGGCGCCATTCAAAGAATTTCCTGCTTCGGGCTCCATGGAGTCATGCTCTTGAAAAGAAACACACTTTGCCAACGACATGATACCACATCTCTGTCGTCCTCGTGACAGAGTGACATAAAAGCGCCGCTAATTCGAGTCGAACTGTGCGCTGTAAACATGGGAAGAAACATCAAAGTCCGTACGCCCGTTTTTATTACGCAATGCAGCTAGTGTAGTTGGGCTACAACGGTAGCGTCGAGCGCCAAGGACTCGAATAAAGTGGCCGCATTGGGCACCCGGATGTAATTTCGGAAAGTAGAATGTCTGATTGACCCTGGGCTTCTCGGAATTTTTCAGCCTATACTTTGCCTCTACGTTAAAGTCAAATCTGTTCCGTTCACGCTTGGCGCTAGAAGCAGCGCCTTCCTCGACCCCGTCTATATGGGCAGGTGCGCAGTACTCACACCGCAGTATTCGGCGGCCAGCTGGTCGGCGTCGTAGACTTCGCCCAGGGGCAGGATGACCAGGGGCAGCACGGCCGCGATGGGCGGCGGGAGCAGGCGCCACATGAGGCCCGAGAGCGTGAGCAGGACGCAGTAGATGCAGGTGCCGTCCTGCAGCGCAGGGGAAAAGAGCTCGCAGATCTCGAGGCAAAGTTTCCCTCCCATTGTCGCTAAAGGTCCAATCATTTTCAAACTCTGTTTTATGCTGTTACTAATCGAGTATTTCTTTACAGCGAACCCCACCCCCACTTCTGAGGTTTTGCGATTAGAACCGGGGGGTGAGGGAATGAAGAGAAAAAAGAAGGAATCCGACAGGTGAGAGTATGCGGCTGCACCGTGGCAACATCCTCTGATTCCCTTATTGAATATTCTAGAGGCAGGCACGGAGAACGAGAAAAGGTGCATGCATGCATGGTTATGATGAATTACTTTTCACTGATGAAACGGCGATCTGGCCTCACTCAGGTGAAAAGGACAAGCGACCTTTTTCGGGCCAATCGGGGGCATCTGACCGACGAAGGTCACCAGCGACTGCAGAGCTGCTTAGCGGCAAACCATGCTTCCAAGGGAGCGAATCCAGCAGCTGTGAATTCGACAAAGATTTGTGTGTAGCTTCGGCTTACTGCTGAGTGAGTCTCCCACTCTCCCACTCTTCCCTATTACCTGCTGAGGTCTGTGCGCTGTGTATGCGACAGTTTTCGAACTACATTTATAGACGCGCAGAACTCTTCATATCCTTCGAACATGAGAAAAGGGCCATGAAAAATAAGTCACGAATGTTAAAATAATGTCAGAAGGAAGCTGAGAACCTGTCATAAGGATAAAGAAATTGCGCCAGGAACGCAGACGAGCTACGTATTCCAAGTCGCAGTGTGAGGCGGACTTCTTCCTCATCGATAAACACTGTGTGGTCCTTCACGAAGAAGCGCGTGCTCGGTCTTTCTCAAAAGGGCCGATTATCGCACGATCAGGGTGTGCTGGCAAACACGCTGGAGACATAGAGAGTACCCTTCAGACGGCATCAGCAATCACGCTACCACCGCCAATGAGGCCGCAGATGGACATCGGTTTGGCGTCCACCCAGTTGGACAACACTTCCCAAAAGTCTCTCAATTATTTCGCGAATACATGCACTGTTCAGTGCGCAGCGGTATTCCTCCCATCAGTCCTTCACATTTTTGCGGGTGAACTCCTCGTACGCCGAAGACGCCCGGAGGTCGGCAGGACATCGACCTGAACGTTCAAACAAAAGCGGGAAGTGTGGCCGCACGTACCTTGCCCCCGAAGACGAACGGCAGCAAGTAGACTGGCATGAGGAACTCGAGGCACTCGGCGACGCTGCCGCTCTGACGCTGCGCCTCTGCCTCGGCAAACATGAGCGTGGTCGTCGTGCGACTCTTCTTGCTCAGGTCGCCTGCATGCGCGCGCGAGGGACATCAAGGTCGCGAGGTGTGCCTACGTGACGCCACAGCTCTCAGCGAAAGCCAGTGCTTGAATAACCTTTCATTTTGAGTGAAGGATCACACTTCTCGTGGCTCTTAGCGCTTCTGTTGTTTGTCCTGTTTGCTTACACGTAAATAATAAAATCCTACATTTCTCTCTATCGTTTCCCGTGAATTCTTTAGTGTTAAAAATAGCACGACACGAAGTCCAGAAAGCGAAACTGGCTATCGGCGATCGAACGTTGCCCCCCTCCCCTTTCCCCCAGCAGGAGGGGTATGGAAACCCTAGTAGAAGGTTTAGGGGGCGTCGACTGACAGATAGCAGTGAAAAGTTCAATGTAAAATACCCGTGAGTTTAACTCAAATCCTGCAGTGTAACTTCGGCCTGTGAAACACCCATTGCTGTATTTCTTAACACAGAGAAAGTTTGCGCCTTCACTGGTGTGCAAGGAAACTTTCCTGAAAGTTGTGCAACGTCGGAAAACTTAGTCGTGTAAGTGATGTCATGTACCGCAATGGCGGACGTGACCACGTACCTTGAGTGTCGCTGCTTTGGGCCGTTCCTTGCGGAACTGCTGAGAGGCTCATCGCGGGGTCCATCTGGTCGGCAGTAGTGGACGAAAATACGAAAAGCTCTCGGGGCTGAGCGGCTTGTCAAGACAGGGGCCTCGGGATGGCCCGGCCTCTTCTGACCTGCGCGCTCCTTCAAATGTCCGAATGATGTGGTGCGTGCCGCATCTTCTTCTCGTCTTTAGCGCGTGCGCCAATGGGCCCGTTCAATTCAATGGTGCTTCTGGGGCCGTGGCCACACACTTAGTGCAAAAGATATTGGCCGAGGGAAGCAAAGCTTCACCATCCGATCCTAAAGTAAGTTAAAGAAGCGCGAAAGCTTTCTAACATCAAAGCTGCGTCAAACGTACATCAAAAACTTCGCTAAAAGTGCGTCTAACACGCGCTGAAAGTGCACCAAAACTTCAAAGACCCAAATCGCAAACTAAAAACGAACCCATGCGACGAGTTTTCGTGCACAAATTAAACGCATCTATACGAATGATCTAACAGATACTTGGCTTATGAGATAGAGGTATACTGTTGTGCTCTTTCTTTGTGGTCACTGCGTGCATTGTTACGTCTAGGACAGTTCCTTTCTTGCGATTTTCGAGTAAATGCTTTGACACAGCGGAAGCCCCGTTTTACGCACGCGCCGTGTATCAGAGCTTCTCGGTCGCCCAATCGGTCTATGGGTAAATGCGTTCGTTTTTTGACCGGACGCCATGGGTCCCACTAAGAAAGCTTTCGCTTTAAAAAAGACCGAGGACACCAAAGCATTTCTGATGGGTTGCAATGCGAAAGCATGAATATCCTGTCAATTGAACGCTTAAGACGCTGTTGTTCCACACCTCGTTGATAAGCGTCTTAATCTTGTCGTTTGAGACGACTTGCCTTGCAATCCGCATTGACGCTTTCTAATGGCTTCGATTTGTCTCCCACGCATCTCTGCACTGCTCGTTGCTGTAGACGCCGTATGGTGGGAGTGTTCATGACGACAGTGAATTTCGTCGCTTGTCTGCTCGCCCGTTTGGCTGCGTTCTTCCGCCTCCTTCGTCCCCGCAGTGTACTGGCGTAGACTACCCCTTTTAGTACTGCTGTATTCCACACCTAAATAGTACTAAGTAACGTCCCAAGAAGTAATCCACCCGAAAACAGTACTAAGTGTCCCTCTCAATTTTTTGCCGTGTAACGTGATGCCAGCGGGTGTTTCGCATGGGCTTGTGCGCAATTGTTTTTTTTTTATGCATTAGCGCTATGCTCACAACTTTCTAGGAATGCAAAAGCGATAGCCCAGTTGAACCTTCTGTTCAACTCTGTTGAACTTTGCAGCCCCACCCGTCACCAATTGACCAGTCCCCTTGAAAGCACCTCAGAAGCTCGTTCCGCTCGCTCGCCATCGCCAGGAACCTCTTGTTCACCCACGTCGGTGTGTTGGTATCTCAAGGCAGCTTCTCTATTGGACGTGCGGCAACGGCCTACCGTCCTGCGGTGCTCGTGTTTCCCTTTCCCGGCGAGCGTTGCGTCGCTCTTTTCCAGAGCCCTCCCCCCCCCCCCCCCCCCCTCTCCCACTGCTGTTTTTTCCTTACCGGGCAGCGATCCCCGGCCAGAGCTCGCTCCGACTACAACTTCGTGTTTTTAACAGCGGAACTTTTGCTACTTGCCGTAAGTTCTGTGTTGCAGGAAAAAATGCGGAGCCCCTGCCTCGAGGCGAACGCCGAGTGTCCCCGGCACGCGCGGTGGCCTTAACAAAAAAAAAAAAAAAAAAAAGAGATCTACTGTTCGCCGTAAGCGGGGCAACACTTGCTCGAAACGAGAAAGACACGTCATGGCGTACGCCTCTTGTTTGTTCGTCCTTAATGGAGTCGAAAGCGCGCCACTCCTTGCCGAGACCACTTGCAGATCCCGCCACCGCTGCATGCCTCGAGTCGACGACAAAGTGCGGTTGGAAGTCGACAATTGTGATTTTGCATCCACCACTCACCGCGAAGAAGATGACCTTTTCGATGCGTATGACGACGATTACTAGCACCGTAACTATGCGAATAAACGATGACACTGAAACTTAACTACGTGACCGGCAATGCTCACTCAGAACAGCTTCGCCATTCAAGTCTTGGGCGTGAGTATCAGCGCGTCACAAACAGCGCGCATCCTTTCACATTAAAAGGTTGCGGGGGACTTAAACTTCCTGCTACGATGTCGGAATGCGTGGTCATCGGTTCTTGCCGAGTCTGAAAAGTGTATGTGCGGCTCGTCGTGTTGATGTCGCAGTCAATGCATGCGAATTGGCAAGCCGGCCGCGAGTGTCTCGCAGCAGCGGAAATCGTCACTGGCCAATCGCCTTAGCTTGTGCGGGAAAGATGTGGGCGAAGCTAATTGTGATTACGATGATGGTTAACAACCTTATTTTTTCCACAACTCAGAAATCGGGGTGGGGGATCCCAGAAACTCCTCTCCTCGTGCCCGAGCAGTAGAATCGGCGTCCGAGGCTTGTTGCACGGAACGTTTTTGAAAAGGCTGTGTCTAACCTCACGGCAGCCGTGAGAATTACCCTCGGGAAATTCTCACGGAAGTTCCCATAAAAGCTGGCTGGCCTAAGTAAAATTCGCTGAATAATATTACATCCCAATGTAACCTAACTGAACATAACCTCACCGAACCTAACGTAACCGAACCTAACCGAACGCATCATAACCCACACAAATCCAGCCCAACTGCAACAAACCTAATCTAACCCTGCCCAGCGACACAGAACACAGTCTGTATTAAACATAATCCAACACATTCTAGAGGCCCTGTGCGTCGATCTCTTGATATAGTAAAAACCAGAGCAAAAATGCAGTAACAAAATTACGATGACCGAAAAATTCCAAAAGCCAGAAGAAAAAAAAAACTCCCAATGTCGGACTCGAACCTGAGCCTTTTCGCTTAAAAGTCAGTACTATATTGCAGCGCTGAAGGGGCAGCTAAAAAAAATTCCCCGCATTTCCCCGAGGGGAAGAATGTGAAAGTGCGAATGCAGGAGTTGAATTTGCGCGGTTCGGTAATGTTCGCGAAAGAGAGATCACACACACACACACACACAACTACAAAGAAAGAAAGATGCATTTATTCACAGACACCTATTTGTGTTGCCGTTGTACTTGATTGCTAGAGCGGATCTCAGCTTTGAAATTTCGTGTCAATACTCCTTTAAGCGGGTGCATTAGCCCTTCTCACGCCCGATTCCAGGCCAATCCCCCACGTGGGTATGTGCCATGTCAACGGCCAGGCAGCGCGCGCCCATCTCCCCCCGTTGCCAAGGAAGACGAGGAGATTCCTGGCCAATCCCCCACGTGCGTATGTGCCATGTCAGCGGCCAGGCAGCGCGCGCCCATCTCCCCCCGTTGCCAAGGAAGACGAGGAGCGCGCGCACCCGCAGCTGTTGCTATGCGGACTACGGCGGCGGACGATTCAGGCTCGCTTAAGAAGTGCATTCGCACTTAAAACATGGCTTTTCAGGGAATATTTATCCCATAGAATCTCCGGGTATACCGTTCTTAGCCAATGAGCTAGAGGCGACTGCCGGGAGAAATTTCTGGCGGTAATTCTCACGGTTGCCATGATAATAGACACTACCTTTCGGAAATGACATTGGTGAATATAGGATGTGCCAGAGCTCGATCGTGGCGGCTGCTGGCATCGTCACTGGCAAATCCACCCAAATCGTCATGTTGAGCTTAGATACAAATCAAGAAGAAGATGCAACTGAGAGCCAACTCTGCGTGGTCGCTTGCTTCTAAGCTGCTTGGTTTTTCGCTTTCCTGGTTCAGGTGATCGGCCAACCTTCAGGCGGATTAGCGGTTGTTTCCCGCCATTCTTTTGGTCTTTTTTTTTCTTCCAGGTTGCTGGTTTCCGCGCCTGGATGTCTTTTGAGCCTCCTGGCCGGGGGAGTTCCCCCTGGGCGGCCTCGATTCGTCCGCAGGACATGCAATTGGAAGCCCTAAAGCGCAGTGGGGTGGGCAGCATCCCCGTGGCCTTGGTGCCAGTAAGTGGCGCATTCATCCGGCTGAAAAACCCGCGGGCTGTACAGGCGGCACTTCGAGCGGCTACTGAGAAGTTCGAGCACATTACGGAGGTTCGCCCGTTTGGCAAAGGTGGCGTCTTGTGCCGATCGTCAGACGAGACCTGTGTCACTGACCTCTCGAAATGTACAATGTTTACCTCTGTTCAGGTGAGTGCATTTATCCCCCCTCACCTTGCTTGAGTGAAGGGCATCGTTCGAGGTGTTGATGTTCAGATGACACCTCAGGAGGTACTAGAGCAGTTTTCGGTAGCGGGAGTCACCTCAGTTTACCGTTGCAGCCGTGTTGTAGAGAAAAACAGGGTGCCAACAGAATCTGTCATTGCTACACTTGTTGGGACGCAATGTCCATCGGAGATTAAAGTATGGCCACTCATTTACCGTGTGGAACCTCTCTCTCCCCGGCCTCTTCAGTGCCACAACTGTTGGCGTTTTGGCCACACATCCAAGGCATGCAAATCGTCTCCCCGGTGTCGCGCATGCGGTGAGAGCCATTCTGTCGAGCTATGTACTGCCCAAGATGCCAAATGTTGTTTGTGTGGAGCGGCACACTCAGCTGACTATTCTAATTGCCCTGCGAGAGCTCAAGAAGTCCAAGTTGTCGAGGTCATGGGTAAGCGTCGCTGCTCGCGCGGGGATGCTGTTACAATTGTCAAAGAAAGGACACATGGTTATGCTGGAGTTACGGCCAAACACTCTCCATCACTCGCTGATGCAGCCGTAGTGAATACCATTGTTGCAGTGGTTGAACAAGCCGTTGCCAAGCTCCAACAGTCTTCCCTCGCTGACCCAGCTTTTGCTTCCGTTGTGGCAGCGGCTGCTGAGAAGGGTGTCTCTTCAGTAATCACCCAGTTAACTTCCACCATAATCGAGTGCGTGTCTCGCACAGTGGTGACTCAGCTGGCGCCACATTTGCAGCCCGCTCCCCTTTTGTGTACCTCCTCTCCCCAAGTGATCCAGCAAGTTTCCACCGCCCCTGAAGGTCCGCTGCTCTCAGCAGCTAATCTTGCCTCGGATTCTGTTAAAGTCTCGTCTACTCTCGCTACTTCGGTGCGTGGATCGGAACATCCTAATTACGCTGAGGCTGGTACTTCGTCTGTTCGTGGTCCTACGGCCGACAACGAGTATTTGCCTCCCCTTTCGCCCTCTTCAGACTCGGACACGGAGCTTCAGGCTTGGCCTATGGAGGCTGTTCTTCAGTCTAGTAAACGTTCCGGATCACCTAGTACCGAAACCCTGGAAGTGCAGCCAAAAGCAAAATCCAAGAAAGGTAAATCTGTTTCAAAGCCAAAGAATCAGATATTACAAGCTGCAGTTGCTGCAGCCGGTCTCTCTGAATCATAGGGGCTCTAAAAGTCATTCAGTGGAATTGTCGCTCCGTTTCGGCAGGCTTTGCGGATTTACTTTGTTTGTGCTCCCAATTTTCCCCAGACGTAATTTTGCTACAGGAAACCTAGCTTAGTAGCAGCCAAAAATTTGGACTTTATAATTACCGCACTTTTCGACTAGACAGGCCAACCCGAGGTGGCGGTCTGTTAAGTTTGATATCTACAAAGTTTTCCCACACCGCGAAGGTGTCCTTCCAACTTCAACGCCCAGACTGTGAAATTTTAGTGCTGGAATTAAAGCTACCTGGTTGCCTCCCCTTCTCATTCGCCAACGTGTACTTTGCTAGTGGCGTCGTTGATTCCGAACCACTTGATTTGGCTATTGCTTCGGCTGTACCTCCCATTATCTTTGCAGGAGACTTTAATTCCCACCACGTTACTTGGGGCTTCCGGACGGATTCTTGCGGTAATCGCTTGTTGGATTGGATTACAGATAACAACTTAACATGCATAAATTCGGATTCTCCACTACCATAAGGGACAAACGCAATCTGTTTTGGATTTAACTATATCTTCTGGAGGTGTTTCAGTGCCTTCTTGGTCGACCGTTGATGGCGGGTCGAATAGTGACCACATCCTAATAGTTTTTGACATTGGGTGTCCCATCCGTTTCGTTAACCGTCAGAGCCGTTCTTTTGTTAACTATAAAAGGTTTCAAACCTCTCTGAAGGAGTCCCTGTCCTCTCTGGTCACACAAAATGAAGCTGAATGTGCGACAGGCCTTTGTTCCGCCCTTTCCTCTTCAGCTCAGTCGTCATTATTTGAAGTGATGTCGAAGAAGTCAGTATTGCCGAGTCCCTGGTGGGACGAAGAATGTTCGCGCAGCTTTAGACGTAGAAAGGCGGCCTGGAAGAAACTTTGCCATAACCTATCCCCGCTTAACTGGTGCAACTACAAATATTTTTCAGCGGTATTCAAACGCGCTGTTTTTAATGCTAAACAGACTTATGACACAGATCGATCTCTGTGTCTCTCCAAGCCTAACAATAAGCGTGCGCTTTTTCGCTTTCTTCGATCGCGGAAAGCAGTACCCTCTCCAGATAATACAGACTCTGTGGTGCTATCTTCAGGTGAACTCTCAGAGCCCCTAGAGTCGATAGCTGATGGGCTTCAAGCTCGTTTTTCGTCTTTCTTAGCGATGTCATTTACTCCGCCAGACGTGGTAGACGACTTCATAGAGGTAACGCTATCAGAGCTCGCTGACGTCATGACTAAATTGACTGCTGCAGCTCCTGGCCCAGATGGCATTACAACTGAAATGCTGTAGTTATTATTTGACGAGGCTCCCAATCATTTACTTAACATGATCAATTATTCTATTCGACATGCATGGATCCCCGATGTCTGGCGTCTCGCCAAAATACTTCCGGTACTTAAGAATGCTGGTCAGGGCCTCTTGAGTGAAAACGTCAGGCCTATTGCGTTGACATCTATGCAATTGGTGTCCAATTCTAGAATCTTCAGCCCAAGACAAATTGGTTTCCGCCCTGGGTGTTTGATTTGGAGTGCGCATATGGACCTTGAAAGCCGGATTAAACTAGCCCGTCGCACTAACCAGTTTTCGGCCCTAGTAACCCTAGATGTAGCAAAAGCTTTTGATAGCGTCGAATACCCTGTGTTGTTGTCCCGGTTACAAGTCTTAAACTTCCCAAGGTATATCATAGCTTGGATTTGTGAATTTCTGAGAGACAGGCAGTTCAGTTGTGTAAAATTTAATGTTACCTCCTCACAGCGGCCACAGTCTAGGGGCGTACCGCAAGGGGCGGTCCTTTCCCTTGTTCTTTTTAACATCCTTGTAAGCGCTATTCCGGCGGTTTCTGGTGTTTCTACATATGTATATACCGACGATATTGCGTTTTTTGCATCAGCACCTGACATTCAATCTCTTTACAAATTATTGCAGTCTTATCTGAACATTATTGCCTCCTGGTTGGACAGTATTTGTCTCTCTATGAATGTGAACAAATGTTCCTTATTAGTTTTTCCAATCTCAGGTCCTGTTAACATTACTCTCAGTTACCGACAGTGCATAATTCCTCAGGTTCCTTCTTTAAAGTACCTCAGAATTATTTACACCAGTGAACTTGACTGGACCCGACATATAGCCCTCATTGAGGCCAAATGTGCACGTGCTGTTGGGATGTTGAGTAGTCTCAGTCATAGAAAGAAGGGCATGCGCAGAGAGACCCTTCTTATGATATACAGAATGTACGTTCGCCCCATTTTAGAGTTTGGGTGCGTGTTATTCTCTGGGTGCGCCGCGTATAAGCTTCATCGTCTGGTTATTCTGGAGCGCCAGGCTCTTCGCTGCTGTTTAGGGTTGCCTAAGAATGCAGCGAATGTAGTAGTTTACTTGGAAGCGCGCGTTCCTCCTCTGCTTAATAGGTTCCGGATTCTGACTGTTGAAACTTTTCTGAGAGCTTATAGCTCTGAGGTGAACAGGGAGCAGTTTATCTTTATTGCATAACCAAGTGCGTTTATGGTGCACCAATGGCCCAGGTCCTTATGTCCACGAAGCACTTTGATACAGAGCTTCCTTTCTCCATTGGGTGTAGCAATAAATCAGATTATTCCGTATACTGACAGGAGTTCACCTCTTTCTATCAATTTCCGGAACATTTTCCCCAAAAATGCTAAACTTTTACCAGCGCGGCTGCTCAATCGTCTTCTCGAAGATTATTTGGCCTCTATGCAGCCAGGTGCTATAATTTATACAGATGCCTCTCAACGAGAAGAAAAATCCGGTATCGGAATATTTTCCCTTTCCCTTAACTGGACCTTTTCGCTTCGTCTGCGTGATTTTATCCCCATATTCTTTGCGGAATTCCTGGCAATTGTCCTGGCGCTACGAAAGCTGGATGTGTCAATTACATCTCCAATGATAATTTCCGATTCTTTTTCTGTATGCCTAGCCCTTTCTTCCCCTAAAGACACTCCCCTTCTGCGGACGTTTCGGTCACTCCTGCCACCTCACTTCACTGAAATTCACCTTCTTTGGGTTCCTGGTCATGCAGGGATCACATTCAACGACACTGCCGACTCTCTAGCAAGGGTAGCACTTTCTGGGCCTGTAGTAGACGTCGTAGAGCCGACACCTTTAATAACAGCAGCTAGGTACCGTAGGATGCTGAAACTCCAAGTACAGCAAGAATCGGTTTTATTATCATTAAGGGATTTTAATCATCTTAAATTCTCATGGAAACCTGAATGGTGCCCTTCACGCAACTTAGAGGTGGTTATTACAGCCTTACGTTGTCGAGTACCCAAGTTAAATAGGTATTTGCACAGGTCTCGTCTGGCGCCAACAGCTCTGTGCAACTATTGCAACGAAGACGAGTCTGTCGATCACTACCTTTTGACATGCCGACGTTTTTCCCAACTGAGACGTCAGTCCCTGGAGGTGCCGCTTTACAGTTTGGGGATATCCCTTTGCCGGCTATTCTATCGTTCGGGGCATCCGAAACGGGGTTCTGCCGCCGGGATGTATGCTCTGCCCTCCTGCGCTACATTGAAAATTCAAAACGATTCTCTTTATGATTGCGATTGGTCACCCTCGCTTTGATTTTTCAGGATTTTTTTTCCTTTTTCCTCAAAAATTTTTCCAACCGGTCTAAATTATCTTTCCTAAACGTCTCGTGATTAGATAAGAATTCCATTCATTTTAACCATCATCTGTTGATTGGCCGATCCCCTGATTGGGTATGTGCCATAACTAAAGGCGCAACAACAACAACAACAACCAACCGACCAACTGAGAGGCCGGAACCATAGAGTTTCATACTAAGTATATTAGTATGAAACTCTATGCCCAGAATAGCACGGAGCTATCTATGTTTCAAGGTAATGTCACCTGTTCTTCCAGCACTGGCTTGCAACGACGAGGACGAAGAGTCATACGAACTCGACAGAGACAAAGATGTGGTGTCGCACTAACCAGAGAGGATATTATCAGCATATTCATCATCATGGGCATTTGTACGGCCGTCGCAGCTGACGGGAATTATTAGGAGGGGAATAGCAGTTTTGATGACAGAGCACTGTTACGGGGATCTGGGGACGGCGCTTCCCTCGCCAAGTGGGCCTAGCAATACGTGAGCGAAGCTCAAGTATTGCGTCGTGGTAAGGCAATATATCTGGCCGCAACACAATGCCGAAAGAATTCCCGCCAACAGTTACGACTCCTTGGGTGCGGTGCAGGCGAGATATACTTACTGAAGGTCAATTATATCGAGTGGGAATATGAGAATTGCTGGTATACTGGAGAAGTAGCCGTGATCTCCTGGCATCAGCCGTTATCACAGTGTTATCCTTGTTGTCTAGCGGTTGTTCATTCTCTGCATTGCATTCGCAGACCACCCATTCGAACACCGTTCACCATCCTCGTCATTTCTTTGCGACTATTAAAGTGGAAGATGTAACTACCGCAGTAAACGAAAACGCTGCGCCATTGCCCGTTCAGAGAATGATCGACACTATAGTTTTGTAGCATGGTGGCATTCTCACTCAGGGAGCCCCTTACGATAGCTTTACAGTAAGAAATAACGATAAAGTGAAAATAAAGCAAACTACAATATCAGAAATCACTCGTTCAGCGCGCATGCGGCAAGTCTAGGCGCAGTACAGCTCGGGATATTCGGCCTCGAGATGGACGAAATGACCCTTGGTTTAGCCCGTGTGGACGCACTATTCCCATACAAAAATATTGTAGGGTCGGCTATATAAAGTCCTTTTTATGGTCGTCTTTAGCTATTTGGTCCAATAATCTTTAGACTTTTCTATGGCTGTCTTAAGCGATTCGTATGGCCATTCCTATGGGTGTCTTTAGCTTCTTCTATAACCGGTTCTACGGCTGTCTTTAGCTATTCTTATCGACATTCCTATGCGTGTCTTTAGCTTCTTCTATATATCCGGTTATATGGTCGTCTTTAGCTATTCGTATCGACATTCCTGTGGGTGTCTTTAGCTTCTTCTGTAGCCGGTTACATGGTTGTCTTTAGCTAGTCGTATCGCCATTCCTATGGGTGTCTTTAGCTTCTTCTGTAGCCGGTTATATGGTTGTCTTTAGCTATTCGTATCGACATTCCTATGGGTGTCTTTAGCGTCTTCTATAGCCGGTTCTGTGGTTGTCTTTAGATATTCGTATCGACATTCCTATGGGTGTCTTTAGCTTCTTCTGTAGCCGGTTATATGGTTGTCTTTAGCTATTCGTATCGACATTCCTATGGGTGTCTTTAGCGTCTTCTATATCGGGTTCTGTGGTTGTCTTTAGATATTCGTATCGACATTCCTATAGGTGTCTTTAGCTTCTTTAATAGCCGGTTCTATGGTTGTCTTTAGCTATTCGTATCGAAATCCCTATGGGTGTCTTTAGCTTCTTCTACAGCCGGTTCTATGGCTATCTTTAGCTCTTCTGTCACCATGAACTGGCCCATGAATTGCAGGTTCCAAGAACTGGCCCAGTTATTGACTACTGAGAACGACCAGCATTATTTTTGTTTATTTTCTCTTACCCTCCCTCCCCATCCCTTTCCCCATCGTGACCAGTGGTCATCCTTTTCTATTAAAGGTTGTCTCTCTCTCTCTCTGTCGATATCGCTATGGCTATAGAAGAATCTAAAGACACCCATAGGAATGTCGATAGGAATGGCTCAAGACAGGCATAGAAATGTCTAAAGATAATTGGGCCAAATAGCTAAAGACAACCATAAGAAGGTTTTTCAATAGCCGACCATACAATATTTTTGCATGGGCTGCAGCCAGAAGAGAATCACCACTACTTGAAACGCAGCGACAGCAGCAGCCGCTGAGAAATTATTAGCACGCTGTCATGCCGGCATAGAGCCTTGCAGATCTCTAGAACTTCTCCTGTGGCACTTAGGTTGTGTCCCTAGCTGCATTCTGTAATATATGCTCCGTGAACACTTCAGCGATATAGGGGGAGTGCGAGGTTGCGATTGCAAACACTTCGCCAGTTTTCATTCACAAAAGGCTTAAACACAGGCATTCAAGGAAAGAAAAACCAAGGGGTTTATTCATTCCATTCATTACATAAAGGGCTACTATTTACGCTACTTCACCACCAGTAAACAGTTGTTCACATACGCCGATCGAAAAACTCAGGAGATGCATTCCAACACTCTGGCTCACGCTTAAGTGATTTGCTCGACAGCCACACTACGTGGCACATTCCCCGCGAACGCCCGCCGAGACACAAATACCTACAGGTGCTGGGTAGTCCACAGAAAAGAGAGCACTCAGAAGTCGTTCATTCCACTCAGTACTCAACGCACACAGCTGCAAGTACGGTGGCTAAAATGGAAATGCACTCTCAATAAATGAAGACGGTCGCACACATTGCAATGATAAAAAAAACGTTTTTCCAAGTTCACTCAATTAGTTCCTTGTACGTTTTCTCAGTTCGCGAAAAAATAATTATATTTGTCACATCACCGCGGCCAAATCTTCACTTCTGCGTACGTTGCAATGCCCATGTGGTGCAATGTGGCTGACTGAGTACATCCAGGTATAAGCAGGTCCATCGCGATAGCAAATAGTGCGTAGATACATGCCCATCTTTCGATCTTTTTCTAACTTGTTCACTGTAAATTATTATTTTTTGGTAAACACAAGATCGCTTAACGTTTTGTTTTCTTCATCCGAAAAAGTTGTATCTGTTCTCAGTACTCAGGGAAATTGTCCGTCACTAGCATTGCTGCGCGCAGGAATACTAACACAGCGCGGGCTGCACGGCCGTGCCCTTCGGTACCCATCGCCAAAACCAGTATGCCAAACAAACAACAGAAAATAAAACAGGAAGCAGGGGTGCCCCCTCTACCTTTTCATCGCTTCCCAGAATTTCCTCACCGCGCCTCTTTCGGTCCGTCTGGGGTCGCTCTCCCCCTTTCTCAATTACTAATCTTAAAATGGGCGCCGCGGGAGAAAGAATGCGGTTGTTCGCAGCTTCCACCATATTTCGGAGAGAGCGTACCATGGGCCGCGAGATTTTTTTCCAATCTGCTTCAACGCTGTGAGGGCCGTTTTCAGAGAAGCCCGCTTTTTCACTTGACCGCGGCAGCGAAGGGCCGCAGAGGAAGAATTCTCCGAAATTATAGGTATTTCGGTCAACGTTCATTTGCAAGCTTCGCCGACGCGCAGTATCCAAAGTTGCAACCTGAATTTGAGCGTTAATCAGTAGCTTCCTTTAATTGTACTTTTCCCGTATTGTTGGTATAATACGTACCTAACCTTATTCAACAAATACGCTCATATAACCGGCCGATCAACCGTATCATCCTTATCCAATCTGTGTTGTAGATGTAGCTAGGTAAATCATGAGTATATGAATTTCGCGTTATAAGTCATAATGAAACCAGCAGAATAGGATTTAATGGTTGCTCGAATTATACCTTTATAGGCTAACACTTTTCGATTAGCGGCTGGAAACTTGGAGCCTTATTTTACTATGTAGTTAGCTAAAGAAGCCTTTATGGATTCAGGCTTGTAAGTTCTGCGCCAAACGCTTCTTAATGCCGGCAAAATGTTGCTTAATTATCACATGTTTAAAGGTTTACAATTATATATTGTACTGTACCCAGCCGCAGAAGCTTTTATGGCTGCCTCTCTTTAGCTTTAAAGCAAATTCTCTCCAATAGCTGGCAGAAGACAGCCGTATGGTTCCAAGTTTGTAGACTTAGATCTAAACAATGGCCCATAGCCAGCCAAATGAGCTTTTATGGCTTTTTCTCTATAGCTTTAGGACGAACTCTTTTCAATAGCTGCCAAAAGCCAGTTGAATGGTTTCAAGTCTGTAGACTTAGAACGAAACAATGGCCTATAGCCAGCCGAATGAGTTTTTATGGCTTTCTCTCTATATCTTTAGGACAAACTATTTTCAATAGCTGGCAAAAGACAGCTGAATGGTCTTGTGTCTGTAGAGTTAGAGCTAAATAACAGCCCGCAGCCAGCCAAAAGAGCTTTTGTGGCTGTCTCTCTTTAGCTTGAGGACATATTTTTTCCAATAGCTGGCAAAAGACAGCTGAATGGTTTCAAGTCTGCAGACTTAAAGCTAAACAATGGTCTATAGCCAGCCAAAAGAGCTTTGCCGCGGCTGGTCTGTAGAACTAAAGCCATACATATTTCTTTAGCTGGCTACAGTAACCTGAATAGCTGTGACTCTATAGACTAAACACACTAGGATGTTCTATAATCGTCTAAAGAACATTGTATGGTTTAGAGTCTTTAGTGCGGGGTTTATAAAAACTTCAATAGCTGGCTATAGCCTAATTTATGCCTTTTTATGGGTGACCATAGAGACCCATAGGCGGCTATTGCTCACCAAACATTTTTCAATATACGCTCATAAGGCATTTTTGTATGGGTAGCTTTCGGAGTGCTTCCAGACGCGAACGAAAGAGTGAAAGCGTTTATCGGAAGCGTTGCAGAGTCCCTTTAAGATTTTCATTTCAAAATCCCCCAAAATGACTCATATTGCGAAAGCACAATGGTTTCTACGGAAGATATTAGGCGCCACGCCCTTGAGGAGGAGCTGGAGGGACAGGAGAAATGGCCAAAAGTCTCCGTATTTAGGGACACCCACCCGAAACTTCGTAGCGCTACTCGCAGCCAGGCGATGCCGGACGAAAACCATGACAGCCTACCACGACATACTGGTGTGCCAAGGTTTCAGGGTTGAGACATAAAAAAGCTTGCTGGGGTCATTCGCCGTCGTTTCTCGGGCATAGTAGAAATTCGTTTTGTGACTATGTACTTGCACTATTGATGGGGGCAAAAGGCTTTGGTAACAGAGTCAGAAGCCGATTGTGCTCTGGACCAAAGAGCCACGATTCAATTTCCCCTTGTGTGAAGTAAGAAACGTCCGCATTTTATCTCAAGCATGACGGGCACTACCAAAAACCCCGCCGCGAAACCTCCCGGTCACAAATCGCAGATAAAGAGATCAGCCAAGCAAGCCCTCCCTATACCATGGAAAGGCGAGTATGAGGCGAGCTACTACGTAGTCGAATAAAACAAGTCCTTCAACCGACGAGCAGCTACGCTCCCCATTCCCTTGGTGCGAGCTTCGAGTTCTATGGCAACACGCTGAGCAAAATGATGTGACCGTTATTCTGGGGCTCGCGAGAGAAACGGTTCGCGAGGCAGGATAAGATGTTCCCTGCTGCCGCGGTCGTTTCCTTTCGAGTGGGTCTTTATTATTGAGCTGTCTCGCGCCACACGCACTGTCGGCCAGCTGCTGTACTTCGTATCGCAGATCCGTGCAGCTCTGCCGAAGCTGATACGTGTTCACAGGCGTTCGCATTGAGGCGAAGAAGGTGGACTGCTCGTGGAAACAGACGACTCGGGAACGGGTACCAATGCGGTGCGTAGAAGCGACCGTTATTCCTATTGGTTTTCGCGAACGCCCCTTCTCTTCATATTGGATGATTCCGGCCTCAGCCTCGCTAGCTGTGCACCGAATTTGTATTACGAAGTATTGCCTAATTTTTCCCCTTTTTCTCGGGCTAACCGAAATTCCAGATATTTCGGCTAGCGATAAGTGAATGAGCTGGCCGGCCACTACTGAACGTTTAATGTGAATGACTTCGTGGGCAGATCGGAAAACGCGCGCGTGGATCGCACAAAGCGTGTGTTAGAGGACGAAATTGAGGACACCCCGTGTACACGCGAATGGTACTCCGATGTGTTCGTGGTTTTCTAGAACAAGTGCCCGCCACACCGGAGCATATTAAAGCTACTATTAAAGAGGGTGGTTTTCCTCGGACTACTTAAAGGAGCCATGAAGACAAAATACAAGTCAGGTTTATTAGAAAGAGTGCTTAGTCCCGATAACAATGATACCAATACCATCGCAATCTTCGAACAAATAACGGAGATATTAAAGAAAACGTGTGAAGCAGTCGCGACCCCCTAGCCAATTTCCCGCAACTTTTCTATGACGTCACGGAACCTTGTTTGCGTGATTGGCGGCCGCCTAACTGACCTGTCGCGACGACACATGACTGGACGTCTGTAATGGGGCGTCTAGTTCCATTTGACCGCATGACTTGAATGCTAACTTGCTGTTAATGCACTGAAAATTATGTTTTATTGTTGACCCGTATGACGTCATTCTTGTTCATAACACATCACTGTGGCGCAAAATTTGAAAGTTTTAAATACTTCTTGCTTTTTTTCGTTAAAAAAACATCTTTTGTGGCTGTAATAGAGCTTAGTGAGATACCGAATCCTAGTTATTTCAAATTAAACGAAGTTGTATTTTCTCTTCATGGCTCCTTTAAACCAGACAGACAACCTTGGTCTGCCTCTCCCTCGACTCAGCCCTACGGCCAAAAGTTAAAAGAAATGTTGAAACACAGGTTTATATAGCGCAAACCATTCCGAACCACTAAATCTTGAAACGTTATTCACTCTTGTCCACATTGCTGAGCAAACACAATGCGTTCGTCATATTTCAGGCAAAACATCAATGCACGATTGGAACTCGCAGTGTTCTTTCAATTGAAAAAAAAAAAAGTTGAGGGAAGCTCCCACTAACGCAAAGACTTTAAGGTAGCGAAGCTGTACGCAGCCTTTGCTATCATCACGACGGTTAAAGTCCACAATTGCAGCCGATTTGCATCTTCTTCACTGCCGTAACGACCTTTACTCCATCTTTGTTGCTATAACGGCGAATAAGAAGCAAATCGAAGAAGCAGAACGAACGAACGGAACGCGCAGAACGCGCACTAGGCGCCCGCAGGTGCAACGTGTATTCTATCGCAAGTTTAAGCGCACAGCACAACTTCAGGGAAAAAAAAAGGATTTTGAAAGGACATTCTTTCCTTCAACTTGTTCCTTTAGTGGTTGGTTCATAAGACCCCCCCCCCCCCCCCCCCAAGGTTTGTTATTTTCAGAATTTATTCCCATTGAGAATACTGGGTGCTTTTTGAAGTGTAATTTCTTCCTTCTCGCTTCGTTATTTTTCTACGTGCTAATAGCATCGTGCGGAAAGGTAATTCTGTTTATTGCCAATGTCAATGGCAATGCTGCCTGCCAGCTGGCACTTTAGACACATTAACCAACATAACTGTTTTTTAAACCAGGCAGGCTATTCTAGAACCGCTGGCAACGTCCTATAACACTGAAGACATCTCCGTCATAAGCCGAGCAGAGGATGTTCTCTGACGCGCCTCATCTCTGACTCTTCTTGTCTGCGCCTTGAACGCCAGCGAGGAGCTATCCGAACAGGCTGCAGACTGGTTAAGTAAAGGCGGAATTGATCCAAACCGCCCCTCGGGACCTTTTATAGGAGAGGTAAATGCAGGAGAGAGGTAAATGCAAAAGAGAGGTAAACGCAGGAAAGTTAGCGATTACGTGTAAGAGTGGATCATCCCCAATATGAGAGACAGTAAAGGAACAGACACAGACGCTAGCAAGTCCTCATTTCCTTTGAAAAGATGTGGGGGTACCGTGAATTATGGTTATCTCTGCGCACGAGAGTGTGACTAACGTAAATCAAGAACTGCTTGAAAAGCGCACAGTTTTTGTTTATCTCGCGTATGTACACGTGTGGCGTCACAGCAATATTCAGTTTGGAAGTTACGCTGCCTGTGCGATACTTTCAACTGCGCAAGGTTCTACTTTAATATCAATTCAGAAATTCAGTCCCCCGCTTTCGTGTTAACAAACAAAAAAACAAAAGAATGAAAAGAAAGGTATAGCGGTACAATTTCTCTCTTTGTGTGCACATCTGCTGCGCTGTTGACGTGTTCTGTGGCTCTGGACAGCGGTTCGGAGTCTTCAAACATTGCTTACAGAAGCCTTTCTTGGGTAGCCATAACGCTGCAGAAAAGAGCGATGTATATGTTTGTGCCTGCAGGAAGTAGAGGAAAGACGCCTTCGCCGAGAATCCCTTGCACAAACAAAAGGCAGCGTGGACTGACGGGAGAGTTGATGGTGAAGCCAGGTCTGCTGTCAGGGGATGTTACAAATGGGCGTATCGACACGAGCCGGCAGCGGGCCGAGAACTCAGCGGCCTCTTCACTGCAGCTTTCGGGTGAAGCGTCATAGGCTTAAGAAGAATGGATGACTTTGACGACGGAAGCTTCGCACGCTTTCCGCCTCGGCTTCTTCTTTTGTGATTTTAGAGCGGTTACGCGAAGAGAGCACTCTGTTGTCGGCCGAGTTTATCTGACGATAGCGCCAGGAACGAACTGGGAAGAGGTCGGCAAAGGCAGGGCTCTCTTCATCTTCAAACTTTGACCCTGTTTCCCGTTTATGTAACTGCAGTGTTATTTTATGCGGAATGCTGCAGTGCCTTCAGACACACTTTTAAGCATTTTCCTGCCGAAAAATGTTATTACATGTCGCTAAGATTTTCTCTTTTCATAACAACTGCACTCTACGTGCTGAAAACCACGCGCGTCAATCACCGAAAAGCTCCTTTCGCCCATGCATGCGATGCTGAAAAGGCTTATCCTGCGCTCATAGGCGAATTTCATTTGAAGGTAGAATAAGCAGGTAGGTACGGGAGCCGGTTGATTTGTATGTAACATGGACCATACAATACGTGTTCTGCAGAGAATAAACCATGAACTAGCAGAGGTATTGACGGGAGAACTCCTAAACGTTTGTCTGAAGGAGTGCTCCGAATTTGTTAATTTTCCGAATAATTTTAAAAGGCGTTGCAAGCGCGTGCGCTTGATTGAGGAGCCGTGGTTAAACACACTGCCGGTCGAGGTATTTTGTTATATTTAGCTGAATTAACATGCGAGTTCCATGACCGGTAATCGTCTAGCCATAATGCCCTGGTTCTTCTTTTAAGCATCGCCGCTGTCTTTGCGAGAAACGTTTAAGGCCACGATGCCCGAAGTCCAAATGCTTGCATTCGATTGTCGGTTGCGTGGAGACGAATACAGTTGAACACCTTCCCCAACCCTGTTCTCTACAACCGATATTACCCAGACACGTATTCCGACAGATGCAAGTGGTGTGCAGACAAAGCCACCCTACAACACATCATATGGTCATGCCCACAGAAACCTCGTTCACCTAACAGAGCATTAAACATGAGGACTCAAGAGCAATGGGAGGCCGCCTTGCTCAGCTCTCACCCCGACTTGCAACAACTACTCGTCCAGCTGGCGGAAGATGCCGCTAAGACCCACGGGCTCATGGCCGCCATCTAACGGGGAAGGCTCGGTGACTTCCTCCCTGTCACCCCCTTCCTTTTACCAGTTTGGGCTCAAATAAAGTTTCTTCTCTCTCTCTCTCTCTTGTGTGTGTGTGTGTGTGTGTGTGTGTGTGTGTGTGTGTGTGTGTGTGTGCGTGCGTGCGTGCGTGCGTGCGTGCGTGCGTGCGTGCGTGCGTGCGTGTGTGCTAAAGTCGCAAATTGGCTGAGAGCACAGTCGCTCACCTTACAATAACTCTGAGCCGAGCTGTGCGCGTGCACGTTAGACGGTTTCAATTTCTTCCGTCCGTCTCTGAAGGAGATCAATTAAGACGCTCCCGTTTAGTGCAGCGATTTCTTAGCCTTGTGGATGTATTTTTCGGCGCGACCTCTGAGGGATCAGCACGCAGTCCCAAATAGGAGATCCATCGATGAACCAGAAGCGAGAATTCATTTCCCGGACGGCCCGGAAATGGGTCTTCCTCTCTGTGTGCACTGTGACGCTCCCCGGAGGGGAGATGGCGTCACTCTACCAACTAGGTGGGTCCACGCAGAGTTGAGGGGAAAAGAGACAACGCAGGCTCAAAGGTACAATTTAATTAACAATAGTTTGCGCTGGTGCCGGTGCGCTCACCCGAGGAGAGGCTGGGACCTTGTAGGGCGGCTGGCGCTGGGTCGAGGAGCCGAGAAGTCGTTCAGGTGCGGCGCTGCAGTGTGCACGTGCTCGAGCAGGGCCGTTAGGGGGGGTGCCGGGATTTTCGTGCCGGTCGGCGTAGGCGGTCCGTGCTCCTGGTAGATCGTGGACGCGGACCCGAGATGTGACCGCTGGCTGGCTGGTCCCGGGTTGAAGGGGGGGAGCGCGCGATCGGATTACTCCTACGGGCGGCTTCCTCGTTCGGCCCGGCCAGATGATGTCCAGTCGGGAAAAGAACCCCCGGGCCTCGTTCGCTCGCCTTCTTATACCCTCCTTGGGTTGCGCACAGGGGGGGTAAGGACGAGCACGTTGGAGAACCGGCCGGTCATCGCTCTGCGCGTGGGCGCGTCACCCCGCAAGCCCTCGGGGATTAACATTCTTCTGCAGATTAACATTCTTCCGCGCGTGCTTCCGCACATTCCGCGCGTGCTTGGCCTTTCTTCGTGCCACGCGAAGTATCTGCCGCCCGCTTCTACACGGGAACACGTTTCCGCTTCTACATGGGAACACGTTTCTGCGTGCGCATGGGTTGTACGCGGCAGTCAGTGGCGATGTCCGACCGTCACACCCGCCCATCCACAGAGGAGACTTTTGTCACTGCAAAAGTCCTGTTCACAAAAGCACAAAAGGTTTATGGTGGGGCCACAAGGCTCGATGCAAAACACACCGCACCGTCTTATCACGACACCACACTGAATGCAGTCAGCAAGGTCACACGGCGAGGCGCGTCGGCACCAGTAAACATTAGTCATAAACATCCTATCAATTTCTATATACATGAGCCAAGCGAATGTCAACATACAGGTTTACGGGTGCAAAACATGAACACTGAAATTGGGAATTTTGCCCCTCAGATACACAGGACGAACGCCCGTCAAATATGATACGGTGCTGCCCCACGACTTCGCAGTGCATAGCTGTGTGTCGGCTGAGGGAGGCTGTTCACCGCGGGGGGTTGGGAATTCTGAATGATTTCATCGAGCATGGCTCCATGTAAAGCGTCCGTGAATGGGCTCGTAGCTGGGCTACTACGTTCCGGGGACGAAGGACGGGGCCTGCCTGTACCAGCACTCACCCTGGGGAGTCTCAGCTCGTCCTCTACCTCACCCAAAGCAATTTTCAGCTTGTTGACGTTTACAATTTTCTCGTCTTTCATTCGAATCCCTCTGATTCGGCACGTGACGTCGGACAGTTTTTCGACAACTCGGAAAGGACCTTTCCACTTCGGCGCGAGCTTTTTAGCCAGGCCGCGGGCCTGGCTTTCGACTTTGACGTAGACCCTGTCGCCTATCCGAAAGCCGGCGTCCTGGCTCCTTTTATCAAGACGCGACTTTCTCTTCTCCGCCGCTTTGTTCAGTGCTTCATACGCTAGCTTGTGCGAGACTGAAAGGCGTTGAGCCAGCTCCGCGCGGTAGTCCTCCATGGTGTTATAGTGCATTCTGGGGGTCTCACCGACAATGCTCGGGATTGCCGCATCGCGTCCGTGAAGGAAAAAGAAAGGGGTCTCATTTGTGCCCTCGTGGACTGCGGTGTTGTAGGCATGCACAGCGAAAGGTAGCCACCTATCCCAATCTCGTTGGTCGTGTGCTACGTAATGGGATAACATGGTCACCAGGGTTTGATTCAGCCTTTCTACTGCACCGTTACACTCCGGGTGATACGCGGTCGTTTGTAATTTCTTTATCCCCAAGAGGTCGTACACCTCTTTCATCACCCGAGAGACGAAGTTGGTGCCCTGATCGGTTAGAAGTTGCTCGGGTACGCCGTGTCTCAGTACCACCCCTTCGACGAAAACGCGTGCTACGGTTTCCGCCTTCTGGTCAGCCAGCGGGAAGGCTTCGGCGTAACGGCTCAGATGGTCTACAAAAACAAGTATGTACTTGTTTCCGGCAGTCGTAGTTGGTAGGGGCCCTACTATATCCATCGCGGTGCGCTGGAAAGGCGCGCTAAGTTCCTCGAACACCTGCAAAGGAGCACGCTTTCGGTTCTTAGGCGTTTTATGGAGAGCGCAAGAGGGGCACTTCCGACAGTAATCCAGCACGTCCCTCCGCATCCCCGGCCAGAAGTACGTCATGCCTATCCTCTGGCGGGTTTTACGTGCCCCTGAGTGGCCAGCGTACGGAGCATCGTGATGTACACGTAGGAGCTCGCCTTTCATTGAGGCAGGCACTACTAAACGCCCCGTACCTCCCCCCGCCTTTTCCCTGAACCTCAGCAGACCCCCGTCGTCCACATAATATTGTCCCTCACCGTCGCCTGCTTTAAGTGATTTGACAATTTTCTGAACGCCGGGGTCGTCGAACTGCTCCCGTTTCATGCGGGCCTCCTCCACCGATGGCACGAAAATGTCGAGTGCCCGGACTGGCATCCTGCTCAGAGTGTCAGCGTTCTGATTCGTTTTACCCGCCCTGTGGATGACTTCATAGTCGTACTCCTGTAGGAGGAGGTTCCACCTTGCCAGCCTCGAGCTGGGGTCACGAGCGTTCATGAGCCACTTGAGCGGCTGGCAGTCGGTGACAATCTTAAAGTGCCGTCCGTATAGGAAACACCGGAAGTGGCGCACAGACCAAACTACGGCAAGGCACTCCTGCTCGGTAGCACCATATTTCTGCTCCGCGGGGTTCAGCTGCCGACTCGCGTACGCCACGGGGTGTTCCTTCCCATCGAACTCCTGTGATAACACCGCCCCTACCGCCACCTTGGAGGCATCTGTCGCAAGTGTGAACGGCCTGCTGAAATCCGGAAACTTCAGCAAGGGAGCCTCGGTCAGCTTGCGCTTCATGGCCGAGAAAGCTGCTTGCTCCTCCTCACCCCAGCTGAATGGTTTCTTGGTTGTGAGCTGAGTTAAAGGGCGCGCCTGTTCAGCAAACTGGGGAATGTGTCGCCGGTAATAGGACAGAAGACCCAGAAATTGCCTGACTTGTGTCTTTGTTCTGGGCTCGGGAAACTCCTGAACGCATTGTATTTTGGACGGGTCAGGTCGTACTCCCTCCGCTGATACGATGTGTCCTAGGTACCTAACTTCGGGGCGCAGGAATTGACATTTGGATGGTTTCAGTTTGAGACCGGCTGCACGCACTCTCTGGAAAACGTTACGCAGGTCGTTTAGATGGTCCTCGAATGAGCTGCTGTACACGATTATGTCGTCCAGATATACATGACACACTTTCCCCAAAAGACCGGCGAGGATTACGTCTGCCGTACGCTGCCATACCGCCGCGCTGTTTACGAGGCCCATAGGCATGCGTCGCCACTGGTAATGCCCTGAAGGCGTGTTGAACGCCGTCTTTTCTTTGTCGTGCTCATGCATCTCAATCTGCCAATACCCGGAGGCCATGTCCACTACCGTGAAAAATCTCGCAGAACCGAGCTCTGACAATGTCTCCAAAATGTTCGGGAGTGGGTAAGGGTCGATGCGAGTCACACGGTTCAAGTCGCGGTAATCAACGACGAAGCGGTACGATCCATCTGGCTTTTCGACCAATAGCGCCGGGGCACCCCATGGAGAAGTAGAGTGTTCGATTATCTCTGCGTCGAGCAGCTCGTTAACCTGCCGTTCCATCTCGTCTCTTTTGGAGTAGGGGATCCGATACGCACGGCGGTAGACCGGAGCCGCATCGCCAGTCGAAACTCTGTGTTTGATCACCTCACAGTGGCCGATATCTGTGCCGCTGGTAGAAAAAGCGGGGCCGAACTCGGAGATTAATTCCCGAAGTCTAGATTTATCTGGTTCGGCCACGTGTGAGAGATCAAAACGGCTAAAGAGGTCGACCTCGTCTACACGCCGGCAAACAGTCTCTTCTGCTGGCCTCTCGGCTACCACCGCTGGCCTGAGGACACCGATGAGTTTGTTGCGAGGCAACTTAATCTCCTGACGCGTGGTGTTCACGACGCGCACTGGGACCTTGTAGGGCGGCTGGCGCTGGGTCGAGGAGCCGAGAAGTCGTTCAGGTGCGGCGCTGCAGTGTGCACGTGCTCGAGCAGGGCCGTTAGGGGGGGTGCCGGGATTTTCGTGCCGGTCGGCGTAGGCGGTCCGTGCTCCTGGTAGATCGTGGACGCGGACCCGAGATGTGACCGCTGGCTGGCTGGTCCCGGGTTGAAGGGGGGGAGCGCGCGATCGGATTACTCCTACGGGCGGCTTCCTCGTTCGGCCCGGCCAGATGATGTCCAGTCGGGAAAAGAACCCCCGGGCCTCGTTCGCTCGCCTTCTTATACCCTCCTTGGGTTGCGCACAGGGGGGGTAAGGACGAGCTCATTGGAGAACCGGCCGGTCATCGCTCTGCGCGTGGGCGCGTCACCCCGCAAGCCCTCGGGGATTAACATTCTTCTGCAGATTAACATTCTTCCGCGCGTGCTTCCGCACATTCCGCGCGTGCTTGGCCTTTCTTCGTGCCACGCGAAGTGTCTGCCGCCCGCTTCTACATGGGAACACGTTTCTGCGTGCGCATGGGTTGTACGCGGCAGTCAGTGGCGATGTCCGACCGTCACAGCACCATATACCCTTTCATAATTTGCATTAAAAGTTGCCTGTTCGCCCTTCTCGTCACCGTTAAATTAGGTCCAGCCGCTTTGCTTCCTCCCATAAGAGTGCCTTCTCGGGCATACTTCCTCTAGGGCTCTATTTCGGGCCGTTCTTTATTTTTTCTTTACGCTTGCAGCGTAAAACACGATTAATTATTGTTTACGCAAGCGCACCCACATGAGCGTTACCATTTTAACGACGTGTCTGCTCGTCGTGCATTAATGTTGCCCGCCCTACAAGCCGTCACCCCTCAGAGTGCCGCATCTTACGAGCCGCCTCGGCAACCATACAAGCAATAAAGTTCCGCTCCCCTGACTCGGCTCAACTAAAACTGCAGCGTCTGGAGGTTCCACGGCTATAAATTGACCGCTCTTATATCATTGCAGCGGAGCGCTTGCAGCCAATCTGCTGATAGCCCAGAGGAAAATAACGGGCGTTACGCTAGATGACGCTGGACGCTGATGATGACGTCGACTTGGTCAAAAATGAAGGAAGCTTTCACTAACGCGTAAGACTTTGATCCGAAGTAGCGAAGCTGTACGCAACCTTCACGACCATCATGACAGTTCAAGTCCACGGTTACAGCCGGTTTGCTTCCTCTTCGCTGCCGCAATGACCTACAGTCCATCACTGTTTCTGCAAGTGTGAGCTTGCTTCATTTTTTTTGAAGTGATAATCATTGGACAACACGTTGGAGGGGCGTACGCTATTACACTTCTTTCTCGTTCCGAGCAAGTGTTGTCACGAATACGGCGAACGCTGGAGTTTTTTTTTTTTTTTTTTTTGGGGGGGGGGGGGGGGGGGGACAATTTTAGCCAATCTCCCTAAGTGGGTACGCTTGTATTGGGTACGCTTGTATTGTCGCGGCGGTCGCCGCGAGGCACGCACACAAGAGCGCTCGGCATTTTCTTCTTTTTTTGTAACTGCGCGCTGGGCGCCGCGACGCACGCGCTCACGTGCGGGCGCTTAAGCGCGCTCGGAATTTTCTTGGTATTTTTAGCTGCGGACGCCAAAGTCTACCGATTAATTAAACAGCTTCACCGTTAAAAATTTTTTTGCAATAACAGCTGAATGCGTGACCTTTGGTATCGTGACCGATGAGTCGCAACACACGTGGCGACAGGCGTTCTCCGAGCCCCTTTCTTTTTGCACTGAGCCGTCTTATTGAGGGCGGAAACACTATTATGTACAGTGCATTTGTTTCACAATCTGCTTTTCTGGTGAGTCCTTTAAGCGCTCGAGGGCTTCACCTGAATCTCTTGCTTGCAACAACACCGGCTAGTTGATGCGCGAAACTGATCTTGTTGAACACCATCTTATTCTAAGTGCGGACCCATCATGTCCCACTTCTAGAAGTTGGCGTCCTCTCGTTACGAACTCGCTTGCAGTGAAGTATTCGTTAGGAAGAGTTATTAGGTCGTACGGCGGACGGCGCATAACCGTAGTGGTGGCCCGTGCAAGACCGTCGCTGTTAACATAAATCATGGAAGGCAACCCAGACTCCAGAAACGCAACAAGCGTTTGTGTCAGAACAAATTTCGAACAAAGATGAGTGACGATATGGCGGAACTGGAAGCACGTTTTCTCCACAATCTCGTCGGAGCACTCTACTGCGGACGAATTGATTAATACGACCGTCGGATAATAACACAAGCGCACCATGACGAGACGAAGAAGCCGATACCTACGGTGGACAAGCGCTTGTCCCTTAAGGTTGCCACGCCCTGGTTTCACTAGGGCCGATATCTGTTTTTTTCCCTTCTCTACCTTGCCTTTAACATCTTTGTACCGAAAAACGACTTTTGTGTGTGACTCCCTTGATGCTTTTCACTGTTTCACTGATGCTTTTCACTGTTTCATATTTGGAGCTTTCTCGCAAGCGTGGTCTCGTTCCCAAGGGAGGAGCCGGCTACCGCGCTCTGTTTGCTCTCACACCGAGAACGCACACGGAACGTTTCAACGCAGGGGAAAATTTATCACTGAACTGTCCTGTACATTTGTGCCGGAGGGGTAATTAACCAGATAAGGAGGAGGCATTTGCGAATCTGCATCAGAGCGCTCTCGGTAATTGGGTCTCACTTTCGCCGGCTCATCTGTATGTGAGAGGGTCTCTCTATGGCGACCCCGATTTGATGCAACCGCCGCCCTTTCGCCTCCCATGCCCTTTCATATCGATCGAGGCGCAAGCGTGAATAAAGGAACCACCCAGGAGGCCTTGTTCGGTGAAGCAACGCGTGTGCTGGTTTCGGTGGGAAAGCAAGGGCTCGCCAACTGCACCTACGGCGCGTGCCATCTGGGCTCTATAGCTGGATGGCTGAAGGTGTGCCAATTTTCAGAAGTAACCCTCCTTTGTTTTCCTTCCCCTTCCACTGTTGGCAGAGCAACTGGTTGGAGTTCCGGGAAAACCACCTGCGCATTCGAATTCTCTTTTAAAATTGCGGTCGTCCCGATGATCGGTAAAGTTTGTCCGGTGAAGACAAAACGTCATTAAGATAAACGTTTCCTAACGGATGCTGGCTCTTGTATTGTAACGTGCTTTGCCGCGGAGCATTGCTTCAATTACATACGAGCCGCACGTCTTCAACTTCATATTTGGAACTGTTAACGCGAGAGCATTACTTGACTATGTCGGTGAAAACGCGCAACGAGCTGGCGTCCGAAAAAAGGCGTCCGTATAAGTCCGCGTAAATACCGTCATGCGAGTAAAACAGAACTACAGGGTCGCGGCGCCGTGGCGGGCAAGTTGTTTGACCTGTATACTCTAAAACGACGCCACGCAATTTAGCCACGGTACACGTGATTTGTACATGATTTATAAATGATGCCACTTAAGGACGACCTTCGAAAAACTGAACCCAACAACCATATGCGCAAAACGGCGTTCAAGCTTCTTTAAATGGGACTGGAATGGTGCCATGAAAAGCATTTAAACCAAATGAATGCGCTCTCCTCTAGTTTAGACCTGGGGTATAATAGGAACACGACCCAGTGCTCGTTGTTTGGTGCTGCTTTACGGACGATTCACGAGATCGCGCTAGGTGGCCGAAGGAGCATAGTTGGAGCCCGAGGTATAAAAGCGCAGCGTATTACAGTGAAATCTCGATATAACGAACTTCAGGGGGCCGTGGAAAATTGCTCGTTATTCTGAAAGGTCGTTATAGTGAAAATCGCAAAATTTAAGAAAACAAATAGTATTTCAATGCCTAAAACGACCTTCGTGTACAGCAGTGCATCCTTGGAGTCATTTTTCACAAAAAAATGCACTAGTGATTATGAAACAATGCACGTTTATTTAAAGTGGTTGGCGATTTTCATCTAGCGCGAGTAGCACAAGCTTCCTAGCACGAAGGACTCAAACACTTACACATTCCTGGGGAGTGAATCAGTGGCCGTGCGGTTTTTCCCCGGACATGTGCGGAGTTTTTGTATGCTGTCCACCACATCCGCAGTCGTCGCGTGCTCGTCGTAGTCTGAGAGTGCTGCTGCGGCACCCTCAGAGGCATCGTTGTTCATGCCATCCTCGCTGCCATCTTCACTTCTTCATCCTGAACGCTCACGGTCTGGGCAACGTCCTCTGTTGTCAGCTCCGCTGATGTCCGTGAAGATCCAGCAAGCCACGTGAGCAGCGGCGGAACGTAGAAAAAGTTGGGGTGAGCCCGAATAGCGCAGCCGCGGCTTTCGGGACGGAGAAGGCTACCCATGCTTCATTGTTTCTCTTCTCCTCACCTTTTTTTCTCCCTCTTGCATCGGCTCGCGCATTCCGCGGAGCAAGTTGCAAGATGTCCTCTTCTGCGCTGCGCTTTGCCGTGTCGTCTACTAGCACACTGCCCCGGTTGCCGCGATTGTTTAACGGACATCTAAGAATATCCGGCCTTAAAAATATGAGTTCGTAGTACTGAGGTGTTGTTAACATGGCACGGAACTAAATAAAACGATCGTTATTTTGAAAAGTTCGCTATTCTGAAGTACGTTGTAGTGAAACAATTTTACATTAAAACTGTAAGCAGTCGGTGTGGGATTTCTTAAATGCTCGTTAATCTGAAAAGTTCGTTAATGTGGTGTTCGTTGTACCGAGATTTGACTGTATAGGGGTGGCGCCTCTAATGGCGCTACAGAACCCCCATGGCCCGAATGTGCTCTCCCGTCATAAGAATATGCCGATACTCAGTCACTTGTTTGCTCCCTTCCGTGTTCAAACGGCTAGCCTCCTTTGTAGTTAGCTTGGCAGGGAGGCAAGGCTAGCCAGGCTGGATTGTGTTTTTTTTTTTTTTTTTTTACTGGGAAGTGCTGTTAAGGCGCTGTGCAGCTTCTACATTTTGCGGTTTCGGGAACTAAGGGCGGCGGAGATTTTTAGTTTCCACTATTTTTATCTCACATATTTCTATAAAGAAAGTCCACGTCAAGGCTGTATTGGCCGCCAGCGTGCGCGTGACTATATTGTCACGAAGCCAAAGATCACACTAACGTCTTTAAGGAAAAACACGGTTAGTGGAGTGAACTTGTGCTCCCCTAACAACTCAAAAAGTACACAGGCGGTGAAGCAGCAGTCAACTAAGCGAAGTGCGTAGGCTAGCGTCGAAGAGTCTAATGCCGCGGCGTCGCTGTGCAGGCTTTTATCTTTCGGCGCGAGTGTTCCTCGAACCGTCGATTTAGATACAGAACATTGTAGATTAAAGAAGATTATTCCAGGCCAGTGATCTTAGGGCGAAAGGCTCTCCTTATCCGAATAAGATAACTCATGCGGCATAAAAATAAAGAATGGAACACGCGCTTCCCGTGGCACACAGATAACACAGACTGGCGCAGCCGGGCGGTAAAAGCAAAAACCTAAATAAACAAACCCAATGCATGGTTCGCGCCATTATTTATATAAAGCCAAAATATCGTTCATATGACGGGTTTTGCCTTGCTCGCGGAGGTCGTGCGTTGCGAGCCTAGAATACCTGCCTGACAACGCAATTACGGACGTGCACTCTCCCTTCCCAGGCTTGCTGCCAGCTGCTGCCTGTGACAACCGCGCGACCGGATGACTTCCCATTTCACGCGTTTGGCCCTTCCCCGGATGACCTCGAAGACGAGCCTGGTTTTCTCGCCTTGCAGCGGACGGTTCCGCAAAGGCACTAAAAACACGAAGTTCGCTATAAGGATGGGCAGCGATGATACCGTGTTGCGTTTCTCGTTTTTTTTTTTTTTTTGTACCCTCTGCAATCTGCGTTAGCCTGTTTTATTTTTCGCCCCTTTAGAATTCTGCTGGGAAGCCGTCTTTGTTGCGCCACCAGCAGTTTCAAAACACCCCCTCGCAACAGCCGCGCTTCTCATGCCATGGCCAGACCAGAACTTTCGATCATTTTTTTTTTCTTCTTCAAATTCTTAGGTGTTTCGCCATGGGCGATTTTTCTCGCGTGTTGTCTCATACGTAAGGTCCAGTCCGACTTGCGCAACATCAACCTGTCTGCGCATCGTCAACTTGCTCTGCGGGAAAGGGCACCTCCGTGCACTCTGGCGTTCTATCTTTCCTTGTCCGTGATTCAGCTGCGTTCCCTCATTTTAAGCATTACAGCGTTACGCAACTGAGTCCGAATCACTGCTTTTTCCTCGAAGAAGGCTCGAGAAAAGATTTTCATGGAACTCTCCAGCAAGCTTCATGAAAAAGTCCACTTGCAAAGCGAATCTTGAACTTCGTGTGTTGCAGTAAGTGGCACCTTCGCGCTAATAGATGCACACGTTGAAGCACCCGCACGCTACACAATCAATCAATCAATCAATCAATCAATCAATCAATCAATCAATCAATCAATCAATCAATCAATCAATCAATCAATCAATCAATCAATCAATCAATCAAAGTTTTTATTGTACTGTACATAAATACATCTGCATGGAAATATACAGGTGGGACCCAAGAACGCAAGAATGGGTTGTAAAAGGGGTCCCTACGATAAATGAGGTAATCACAGTCTGATTGAGCATTTTTTTAACAAAATACATTCTCCTGGTTTGGACAGCCACACCACAATAAATAACATAGCCTAACCAAACATTTTTACAGATGGTGGTCGCGTCGGTCAGCATGGGGAGGAAAAAATGCGGGGGGGGGGGGGGGGGAGGGGAGGGAGAGTTTAAAGATTACACTCGGCGGTCGACGCCTGAGGAGCGTGCCAACTCCCACAGAGAAAGCAGCGTCTGCCGTGCAGTGGTGGGTTGCAGCGGGGTTGTCCACTCCACAAGCAGCTGGACGCCGGGCGGAAGACACTTTGAACGGAGCGTTTGAAGGCCGGGACACTCCCACAACACGTGGCGTACAGTGGGCGTGGCTCCTGTGGAGCAAGAGGTGCAGGAAACTGCGGCCACAGATTGCGCATCCTGGACAGCATGCTGGTGACGGTTTGGCACATACGCACGCCACTTGGCCAACACATCATCGCTTAGTGCGGCACCAGCCCGTGCCTTGTGCAGAAGCACTTGTGCGCCACGGGGCAATCGAATGGGCAGGGGGGCGGGGTCTGGTGGAACCAAATTCCGCAACGACTGCTTGGACGCGTGCCTTGCTTCCGCCGTGGCTTCTGAGGGGTCGGGGTCGTACAGGGCGAATGGGATGGGCAACGCCGGGTTGGAGCGGAGTTCAAAGTGCTCGCTCGCGCACGCGTAAGCGATGAAACAACATTGCGCGCTTCACTTTCCTGTATTGACGGTCAAATGCGCATTTCCCGCACAATTCAATTTCTTCGCCCTCCAAGCCCACAATAAATAAATAAATAAATAAATAAATAAATAAATAAATAAATAAACTGGTCATCGTACACTGCAATTCAATGACACGTAATGTAAGCGCTATCAAAACACGCAATGTGGCTCGTAGCGACTACGGGTATTTTCATTTCCTCAACCGTATTATGCATCCAATGAGCAGCCTGTGACTCAATTCCTCGGCCAAAGCTTTTTTGTTCGTGGTTAAAATGCTTAAATCTAATACTATACTACTATAATGTGAAGAAACTGCCGTTAAGATACGTTCGAGATATCATCATAGTTACGGGCGGCCAAGACGATGGTTGCATGCTGGTTTGCCCTTTTCTCTGATAATTCACCGGCATCTTAGAAAGACTCTTGTGCATTCTCACAGTTTTTCAGAGCGCATTCTCAGAGGGTGCGGGGTTTTAAAGCTCTTGTACGTTTCCTTAGAGACTCTGGACTCGACTCCATCTTCTGACTGCCTCTGTTACTATTTTTTTTATACGTGTGTGCGTATGTCCGCCTAATGGATTTTCTTTCCTTTTCCTTTTCTTATTTGTATTATTCATTTCCGCCTTTAACCCGCCTTACATGATCACCGATTATCTGAATTAGCAAGGCTAGCCTTCTGCAGGGCTGACTTCCTCCGTCTCATTAAATAAGTGTCTCTATCACTCTCTCTTTCTCTCTCTCTCTTTCTCTCTCTCTTTCTCTCTCTCTCTATCTCTCTCTATCTCTCTCTCTCTCTCGCTCTCTCTCTCTCTACAAAAACGCCACGAATAAAAGAAAAATGCTGGTAAAGACGCAGCGTGAGAATGAACATTGGTCGGATAGAAGTAAAAAAAAAAAGTTGAGAAACAGTTCCGATGATTGTTGAGGGATGAGAAGCACATATTTTTGATCCTGTCTTTTTTTTTTTTTTTTCGACGGTCTTGTTTCTGTTTTTAATACCCACGCTGCAGCTGTCGGCGGTCTTTGGTAATGACGCTCTCCCCTTTAGCGAGCAGCGAATATACTCGTTGTAAGAATTGGAGCGCGATAAACGCAACTACATAGAGGGAGCTGGACGGAAAAAGCGCGTGTCCTGTAGTGCTTCTACTGCACATGACGTTACGTTCACCGCGCTTTAATTCTCAGGACAAGTTTGCACCAACTTTCCCAGCCACATCTTTTACTGGACGCATCCTTCTTACATATATCATCTGCCCTGGTGCCTATTTTTGGCTGTAGCTGAGGTTGCTCGCCGCAATCCGCATTTTTATTCTCCTCAAACTACACATCTCCCGCAAGCTCCGGCCTGCCAACTGTCGAGACGGGATCGCTTCGAGAGAGGAAAGAACCGTACGTAAGTGCCGGAGTAGCGCCAACCGTTGTTTTGATCACGTACCAACCTGCGACGCATAGGGGTAAAGGATGCCACATACGTGTTGAAGCCGGCCACGGTCGTCCTTACCGTATCGTCAGTACCAATGTACGGGAAAGGCTAGGTTGGAAAAAATAAATACATTTTCTTTGACAAAGCGATAACCAAGCGTACGACCGATTGGCGTGAAACTTGACACTGTTCAACTCCATTTTCGAGGGGAAAAGCACGTTGTTGTTGTTCTTGCTTTTTTTTTTTCAAATTCATTCAAGAAAATGAAAGTCACGGAAATTGTTCGTTTTCTGCGGCGGTTTGAAAACGGTTAAATAACAATTTTATATTGCGGTAGGCCCACGAATATTAGACTAGATGACATAAAACATACCAAAGAATCAGACCCATGGGCGAATATCTTGAATACCGAAGCTGCAAGAGAGCCCTCGAAAGAGTCGCGCAATTTTTGATCCGACCTTAGCTCGAAAACCAGCGTCGCAAATATTCAGAGCCCTTGCACTAACTGAAGCTGGAAGCCAGCCAAGCTGAAGCTATGGTGGGTTTTTGTATTGGGTTGATTTCCTGTAGCGGATTTCTATAGTTTCGTTACTGGTTCACGTCGGCGTTTCAAGGGGGCCAAGTTGCTCTCACCTGGGAGGGATTTGAAGGTACTCGTCCAGGTGAAAGTTGAGACGGCAACGACGGCGGCTGAACGTTCTGCAGCAGCGTCTTGCCGTCATTTTCGCGCCCATTCGTGCTTCTCTGCGCACTGACTCTCCTTAGTTTTTTTTTTTTTTTTTTTTTTTGGGGGGGGGGGGGGGGAGGGAAGGGGGGTGAGATTACACAATGCACATTTTTTTATTTTCAAATGGTTTCTTTCTTATTTTTTTACCTTTCAAAATTATGTTCGATATTTGACCGCCATTTACGCTATTACAACGATTACAAGTCCTTTTTTCGCCAAATCGGCAGTTTTGGGAAAAATGAAGGGTGGTTTTCACCATTTACGCTATTTTAAAACGTATTTCCAAAGTTCTCTTCGGGGTTTCTTTGGTTTATTCCTGCGTTTTGGGGGGAGATGCATAAGATGCATATTTTCTAGTTTGTTTGATCATTTTTGTAAATGTTTCGTTTTCTCTATTTTTCTCATATATTGGTTTTTCCAACCACTGTTCGACTAATTGTCTCGATTTACTCTATTATAATGATTACAAGTGTTTTTATGCTAAATTTTCATTGTTGCGGAAATACAGGGTGTTATACGGTCCCGGCTGTGGGGGTACTCGGCAAAGAATGCAACAGGTGTACATGAATAGAGGATCTTAAAGACGGGCGAAACGTCCCGGTTGTTTAGAGAGTAGGATACCGAAACAGACAAGTTGTGATCGGTTTAATCGGGCCCCACCCCAGCCAAACGACCTAGTTGGAATTACCGAGCTTTTACTGTATAACCCTGCAATTTGGAAAACAATCTGTCTACTTTTCACTGATAACCACGTAGTAGTCGTGTAGTACAGAATGGTCAAATTAGCTACAACAAGCAGTAACCATCACAAGGGGCCATCAATCGCGAAGTAGACCCTCATAACTTAACCGACCAAATATTAGTAGGGTATTTTATTGGATCCACCCGTTTTTTAAAATGAGCTGAAGGGGTTAATGTATTAGGCTGAGGGGTAAATTATAAACGGAGAAGATAAAAAACAGGGCTCGTTGGCCCTTTTGACGCGTCGGAACTCTCGACGCGTCGGACTTCTTGACACGTCGTACCTAGCGTCACTAAATAAGCTGCGCTTAAGAGTACCGCCACTTCGCGCACCCGGAGGCGTCTGGGGGCCATTTTGTTTCTGGCTTGCAGTGTTGCCATCTCTCCAAACGAAACCGCCGCCGGTTGTGACGGGCAGAGTGCGACCGCCCGCTCTAGCGCCCGCGCAGCCAAGAGAGAGAGAGGAGAGGCGCCCAAAAACAAAATGGCTGCGCCCATATGTAAACAAACATCCCGTGGTGCCGACCGACCAATGGAAATCCCGGCGGCACATAACAATGAGAGAAAAGAGTGCCGATACTCTAAAAGCCTTTATTTAGTGACGCTAGTTGTACCTTTTGACACAAATTGGACCTCTTGTCGCGTTGGGCCTCTTGACGCGTTGTGCCTGTTGACCCAAATTGCATCTTTTGACTTATTGTACCTCTTGACTCGGCTGTCACGTGACTATTGACCTCTGGACTTGTTGGACCTCTTGACTCATTGGACCTCTTGACTAGAAGCGCTGCTCGGGCCTCTCGTAAACTTCTAGTACGCTCTACTACCGCTACACCCTGAGTAGCGACTTCGTGTTTGGCGCCGGCGCCGGTGGCGCGCATGTCTGCTCGATGGAGGCGCCGCCCAACGTTTGCAGGGGGCCAATACAAAGATAATTGGTCAGAAGAACTTTATTTATTTATTTATTTATTTATTTATTTATTTGTTTGTTTGTTTGATAACAAAATTTATGTATGTATTTTTTGTACTTTTTAGCACTAAATATTTGCGTAAAATAAAAAATACGCACTCAACACTTAAAAAATATTCCTTTTACACTGAAGTAACGCTACGAAAGCAGAAATAAACAGCACAGAAAAAACAAAACAAAAACTGAACAAACAAGTGAAGAAGCACCACCAGCGCAGCGCTTTGCGTTAACACAATACTACATTTAGCGAATTTAACATCTCTAATCCTTTTGATAGCTTTGGTGAGATAATTGATTTGAAACAAGTAAAAACAAACATTGTCATCCTTTAGAACGGGTAGAGCAGTAGATTATTCTCCAATTCCTTAATCTGGTTTACCGCTACTTCATTTAGAACTGCCAGCAGCAATGTTTCGGGCCTTTCAGAAAATTCTGCAACTTCCCCACAACAGTTTGAGAAACCGAGTACGGTATATAACAACTGCGCTACTGAACAGTTTCCTAATAATTTCCCATCCCCCGCCGTCCTAAAGTATAGGCGTCCTCCAACATTGCCGCAAACTCTGAAATCCGAATTAAAACAACTCCTCATTTAGGCAATACGACTCGTTCGAATAATTCCTTCGCAAACAGCTTAGGGCCTATTTAAACAAAAACCACGCGTTCACAATTAAAGTACGCAATCACCGCCATGGCGTTCTTGGTTCCAGCCAGCACGTATCCTCGTGGAATTCTCTCAGCCGGTGCCAAGAATGATTTAGCCACGCATCGTCTGGCTCACACGCTGAGTAGGCCCACGTATCCCCGAGGGAGGGTTATGCAAATCATTCCGCAAAACGTTTCCGGCAGTTATTCGAAGAAGTCTTTCGAAGCCCTAATTCAACACGTGGATGCATCCCTGAAGCCTTTCGAGTCCGTGTTTTCGGGCACTTCGTGTCCAGCGAGTGCCACCATCTTTGCTTTGATATAAAAGACGTAACCCTGACAAAGAAAAGAGCCGTCCTTGAAGGGAAGATGCTCCTCGTAAAAGCACAGTCTACACTGCCACCGTTGCATTTATCGCTTTATAAACGCAAGAGTTTGATCGAGGAGTGAATTGTAAACAATCGTAACTTTCGCCGCCGTTTTCGTCCTCGCGTGCGCAATCTGTGGCCAAAACGACCACCGCCGTGATTGTCTTCGCTAACATAGCAGTTATCGACGAAGCTATATAAAACCTATCATGGTTGACTTCATCCACGCAGGAAAAATTCATGATCCGAACTAAGCATCGTATCTCTCCTGCCTTCCTTGATTCGTCGCGAAGATAGGACGCTAAATAGTGTCCCAGCGTCCTCACAAAACGCCGTCGCACAAGACCATTTCCTAACTAAAGACCTTCAAAGCACGAGGAGAAGGAGAAAAGTACACGTCTCTATGGAGCTGCAAGCCGAAGAGTCTTCATTCTACGACCCCTTGAGACCTTCCGGCTTCCTGGGCTCTCTGCACCAGCCAAAGCTGGCCGTCAGCGTTCGAGCTGGACGCAGGGGACGAAAAGGGCTGCGTGGTTCTGACGCTCGTGTAGTGCAGATATGCCCAACTTTAAAGGAATAAGCACCTCTGCCAGCACAACACAGTGCATGTCCGAGATACATATAAGGCACTATACGAGCGCCAGAAGCACGCAGTGCATGCGCTGGATTACAATCACCTGGGCACCGAAGGCGACAAAATCACCCGAGAACGTTGGGCGACACGTTCAGCTACAGTCACGAACAAATCAAAAGTGAACACGAAAGCACTAACCGAGAACACGGAAAATCCTGGAATATGTTAGTGGAGATCACATATTGTCCCGGTTGTGGTATGTTTGTAAAGTCACATTCTAAGCCTTGCTACTGTTATGGATGACCGTACAGCTGTTCTGCACATGACTATCTCAAGCTTCCACCATCTCCCAGCCCTGCACCGTGACGCCCAATCATATGTTCGCCATCGTATACAAACCTCATGACGTTCAGGCTGTGTAGTTCGCCCCATTCGCCCCTCCAGTCAATGCACAACGAAAACAAACCACACCGTTTCGCTCAGAAATGGCTACATGTGCCTGCCAAACCACGGTACCTGCGACTACTGAACGTAGTAAGGGATTAGCGCCCCTACTCGACACTTTTAGGCGGATAACCCTCTTTTCATATACCTTCCCGACAAAAGACCTACCTAGCATTACACACATTACACATTACACAAACGCCCTAAGTTTTTGTCAATATGGTATGGTATTTAGCTTCAACCAACTTTTCATAAAGGCGATATTGGATGCCAACCTGAATTCGTTACGAAGGCGATTTGAATGTAACGTGTATACGCAAAGAAAACTCGCCCATCAGAGCCTCGTTAACGCTATAGGTGTCTGACCAAACTACGAGCGGCAGAGCAGGCGAGATCTCAGCGTATTTTAGGAATCGCATTAGTTTAACTAATCCAGAGCAAGAAAAGAGGCGGCACAGGTTCAGGCACCACCGCTCTGCTTTCTCGTGAAATGCGGTCGCTTTAAAGCCAGGGACAAAGTTCGCGTAAATGGTTTTCTGTTGCATTTGCTCACAGTCCTAAATACCGGAAAATTGTTAAAGGAGCCATGAAGACAAAATACAAGTTGGGTTTATTAGAACGACTGCTTAGTCCCGATAACAATGATACCAATATCATCGCAATCTTCGAACAAATAACGGAGGTATTGAAGAAAACGTGTGAAGCAGTCGCGACCCCCCAGCCAATTTCCCGCAACTTTTCTATGACGTCACGGAACCTTCTTTTTGTGATTGGCGGCCGCCTAACTGACCTGGCGCGACGACACATGACTGGACGTCTGTAATGAGGCCTCTAGTTCCATTTGACCGCATCACTCGAATGCTAACGTGCAGTTAACGCACTGAAAATTATGTTTTATTGTTGGCCCGTATGACGTCATTCTTGCTCATAACACGTCACTGTGGCGCAAAATTTGAAAGTTTTTAAATACTTCTTGCTTTTTTTTCGTTAAGAACATCTTTTGTGGCTGTAACGGAGCTGACTGAGATACTGAGTCGTAGTCCTTTCAAATTACACGAAGTTGTAGTTTCTCTTCATGGCTCCTTTAAGTCCTTTCTACTAAAACCATCGGCCGCGAGAGCGAATTTTCAACCCAAATCAGACGACGATCGCACTACGAGGCAAACACGCGGTCGGGCACATTCCACGAACTCCACATAAGCGACCACTTGCAACTATATTGTAAGCAGTGCCTGAAGAAGGATTTATACGGTAGACAAGCCAGACATTAGTGCCACAAAAGCCTCCTCCTGTGGAGCTGCAATTACCATTCGTCCGTTCCTGCCCAATTTCTGACATGCACCCGGGAAGCTCTTTCGCCGGAATCCCACCGAGTGTGCGAGAACAGCAGGGTAACAACGTACAGCCTCCCGCAGCGTGCTTTCGACAACACCGATCCTTGTTCGCCGCGCGCCTGGCGACCATTAGGCTCTGACGTTCGGCACCAGAAAGAAAGAAGACCCCGACACGGCAAGCGCTTCGAGGGAAAGTCGCCTTCACGGCCGCGTTGCACTGCCGACGAATACGGGTGCAATGCGGCGACAGTGCTACACGGCAGTTACCAGCGGCGTAGGAATTCAGGACACCTTTCATTAAAGACGATAGTCTTTCTTGGGCTACTTAAACTCAGAAATTTTGGTCTGTCTGTATGTCTGTCCGTCCGTCTGCCTGTCTGTGGCTCGATTCAGCCACCCGGCCAAAGCAACACAATGCCTGCGCAATAGTCTTATATAGTCACAGCTAAATCTACCTGTCTATGTCCGGTGTAAGGTTCATACTTGTCAACATTGTTGAAGAAGAACAAGACATTACGCAAATATGAGACAACAAATCAATACAGAAGTGATATTTGCAGTGTTCCTTTATAAAGAAATCAAACATGCTTGACTTTTGCGAAATTAAATACTTCATCAACTGCAGAAAAAGAATTCACTCCGCCGTCGCCTGCTGTCGCCCGCGCCACTATAGCTTCTGGCGCCATTTTAAGAAATCAACCGGCAACAGTTACGAAAGGTTCCACTAGATAGGTTCCACGTTCTGCTTGCAACGCACGTGGAGTAGGGAAACGCGGTTCTATAAACGTGAAGTAGGGCGCCTCGATTAACGCGCGTCTTCGCCGTAGGGCAGCGTTCGCATCTAGACACCCGGTTTGGAGCAGTGGAACGCGGGAAATTTAAAATGATTTAAGCAAACCTTTGGCTTCTTTACCTTGGGAGGAGCGCGACGCAAGAGGAACAACATGAGAGGTGTGCGGGAAAGCGAACGGAGGCATTTACTGCGCAAAAGCCGATAAAGAATATCGTCTTTTGACGGAATTCGCAACGAAAGGAGCAGATACGCGGCCAATTTTTTGTTCCTGGGCTCTTGAGGATGATGGTTCCTCATGCAAGTTCTGCTGGAATTTATAACAAATTTATTGCTGTTTTTTTTTCTGCCGCGAGGATTTTTGGGTGACTTACTAAATTTGGGTCGGCGTTATGGGTTAGCTCTTGAAGGGTGATTGGGAAGCAGCCTGAATATCCGTAGGAAGTGCACAATACCAGCGAGAATCCCACATAAGGGTGCATTATTTGTGGAAAGGCAAGCACGCAAGGAAAAGTACAGGGAATGAAGTTTGTTTTTCGAATTCGGATAATGGTTTTGTGAAAAGTCGAAGAAAAGTAAAGAAGTACACGCGCTCAGGGCGGAGATGGGACATTCGACCTTCGAAGTACTGGTGTGATGCCTTGACAACCTGGCTACCTGGGCGGTCTTATTCTTTGTTGCTATAGGGCGTTTTTGTGTTTACTTTACTGTAGCCTACGTCTGGAGTTCTTAGCTAGCGCGGTTTCAGGCTGGAGGGAACCTTCGTTCAAACTTGAATTTCTTTCTTTCCTACGTTGAGGCTGTAACCTGGAGTAAATGGTTGCTGCTCTCCCAGGCACCATACCGCGGGTAAATGTTTTGCCTATTAATAAGTTCACTTCACTTTATTACCTAGACTCCCTCCAGGGGGTATTACATAAGCGGTGGGAATCAGATACAATAAACGAAATACATATGCAGGACGGGTATAAATACAACAGGAATAACAACTTACTGGGAAAAAGGAGGAAAGCGAAAAATTATAAATACAAATATAACTCAAATACTAATGTATTACATGTGCAGAACGGGTTCAAAAAGGACACTTGAGTATTCAATGTGAAAAGAAACGCCTGGCATTTTGCGTGAATGTAGAGTGGCACGTGACAGGAGCAAGCTCAGCGGAAAGGCCATTCCAGTCTGAGGCTGCGCGAAAAAAGAATGAGGCGGCAAATGTCGTGGTATGGGCACGTGGCCGGGAAACACGAAAAGAATGAATGGTGCGGCGAGATACGTGGGCAGGAGGCAAGATTAAGGGTGGGTGGCCGAGTGTACTGTGATAGAACATGTGGAACAAAATGAGACTGGCAACTCCACGACGAATGTTAAGGTTTAAAAGATCAGATTCTTGTTTAAGAGATGAAACACTGACGGTGTACGAATATGAGGAATGAATGAATCTAGCTGCTAGATTCTGGACGGATTCGATAGCGTCGGTTAAGTATGCTTGATGAGGGCTCCATACAGGCGACGCGTATTCAAGTTGGGTATGAAATAAAGATTTCTAGGCTAACAGTTTTACGTGCGGGGGCGCGTGACGTAGGTGTCGTTTAAAAAAAAAAACAAGTGATCTGTTTGCTGATGATATGATGTTAGTAATATGGGCGCGCCATGTTAAGTCGTAACTTAAAGTCACCCCTAAGTATTTATAACTGTTGACATTTACCACCGGAATGATTCCGATTTGATAAGAATAGATGAGGGGGCGGCGGCGACGGTGAAAAGAGAGGGATTTACATTTATTCGGGTTTAGTGTCATGAGCCAACGATTGCACCAGTCTAGCACATGGTTAATATCATCTTGTAATGTGACTTGAGCAGATGTGTTAGTAACGGTACTGTATATTACACAATCGTCCTCAAACATACGAATATTACTGGATACACGCGTAGGGAAGTCGTTGATGTATATTAGGAATAATAATGGGCCGAGAACAGATCCTTGCGGGATGCCTGATGTTACTGCCAAAGAGTAAGACTCATGGCCATTAACATTAACAGATTGGGAACGATTAGTCAGAAGTTGTTGGTTCTAAATTAAAACTTTAGGGTTTAATTTCGAAAGTTCTAACATCAGGCGGTTATGAGGTACTTTGAAGAATGCTTTCGCGAAATCAAGAAAATTGCGTCAGTCTGTACATTATTGTCCCGGTTAGTATGCAGGTTGTGAACAAAGAGGGCAAGTTGGGTTTCACACGATAATTTTTTTCTAAATCCGTGCTGTGCGGGATGAAAGAAGTTATTGGAGTCCAAGTAGTGCGTGATTTCGGTGTAAATGACGTGTTCCATCAGCTTGCAAGGCACGCTTGTTAAGGAAATCGGGCGATAATTGAGCGGACATGATTTGTCACCTGATTTGAAGACTGGAATGACCTTTTCTATTTTCCACTCGATAGGTAGTTTGCCCGTTGATAATGACTGACAGAAAAACAGTGATAAATAAATGGCAGATATCTATTAGATATTTTTCAGAAATTTAGTGTTAACATCGTCTGATCCTGCTGAAGAAGACAGTTTTAGTTTGTCAATTAAGGATAATGTTCCGGCAGTAAGGAAATCAACACCGGGCATTAGAGAGACGATACTAGATGGGAAAATCCGTAGGGAACTGTTAGATTCGTTAGTGAATATGGAAGTGAAGGCTGCGTTGAATAATTCAGCACATTCGGAATCGCTAACGTCTTCGCCCGAAAAATTATTCAAAATAATACGGTCTATTTTTTTAGGGTTAATCACCTCCCAAAACTTTCTACGGTTATTCACTAAATTTTTCTGAAGATCACCATGGAAAAAGGTTCTTTTTGCAGTTCTGATGGCGTTATAATAAATTGTTTCGGCTTCTTTTTACCTACCCCACGCGCTAGCGGTAGCTGCAAGTTTAGCTGCACGAAAAAGTCGTTTCTTTTTGTTTTCAAGCCGTTTTAGAAGTTTAGAAAACCATGGCTTTTGGTGGTTAGCACGGAAGGCACCACTGGCAATAAATTTGTTTCTTAGCTCCTTAATTTTTTGTTCAAAAATTAACCAGTTATCGATCACTGATCGGTCACTCAGGGTTAATCCAAAATGAGGTAGGAATGCTTCAAGTTCACTGACTATTGCATTGTAATCCCCCTTGCCGTAGAGTCGTATAGTTTTACGGCATGATTTGAGTTGTTCCGGGACGAATTCGAGAACAGCATAAATAACTTTGTGGCCGCTCATCTCAGGAAGGCGTGTAATATATGATAGGCTTTCAGGTTTAGGTGTCAGTATCAGGTCCAGAATATTAAAAGTTTCACCAGAAATGCATTATTACTAATTGTGTCAAGTTAAAATTTAGGAAAACGTTAATGAATTATGTTTTTCTGGAATGGCCTCTTATTAAATGAGTGTCGCCATTCCAATCGATATTTGGAAAATTGAAATCTCCAAAAAGTAGGATATGCGCGGTAGAATACTTAGTAGCTAGCTGGTTGAGTATATCATTTAGCTGTTGTGCAAAATCTGGGTTATTGTCAGGTGGCCGATAGCAGACACCCAGCTGAACTGTTTCCGCTACAGCGCAGCAGAATTTCGAGCTTCGAGTGAACATTTATAATCGAACAGGATAACTGCTCGTGGTCAGAAATCAGTACGCCCCGCCACGTGTTTGCTTTCTATCCTTCCGGAAAACTACAAAATCTACCAATTCGGCTAGAACTTCTATATACTCTAGAATACGCGTTCAAGTGGACAAATCATTTCTCCACTCAAAACGGTTCATTTCTTAGCAATCTCTCCTTAAAGCAGGCTTGAAGTAAACGCCAAAAATCTTGTTATGGGGCAAGCATACGTATATTTGCAGCTATTTATAAGTGAGAATAGGCTCGGAAGCGCTGGGGTAAGCAGCAGCGTGAGTCCGGGGCCAAGCGTCGTCGTTCTCGTCTTCTTTCATCAGCGGCACAGCGCCGACTGAATGATGAATTGCTCCGTCACAATATTGCCAATCATTGCCCGCGACGCGTACAGAACGGCCAAGGTAAGGAAGCGAACATAATCCAGAGAGGAGGAAAGGGGGCCCGCGCACTGCTTTACCTGGGTTCGTGGCTAGCGCTTGAAAAATGTGTTCTTAACCTTTGTAGTTCCAGAAAAATGATCGGCTCATTAGCAAATGATACCCTGCTCACATTCCTGTCTCCCGCTCTGCTTCGGGACTTCTTCATCAACATGCGTGGACGACCAATTAGCAGACTCAATCCTCGCGCTGGCGCCGTTTTATTCCGCCCGGCTACGTCCCCGAGGAAGGGATGACGGAATGGCGACAGTTATTCAGCCGAAGCACCGCCTGGCACTCGCGTCACGTTCGGTACGGGAGCGAAATGAGAGCGCATTCCACGAGTCTTTTTCGCGACATTAATTAGGCGCGCGGGCACCTTTAATTAAACTCGGTTGAGTTCACTGAACGCTGTGAAATTCTGCCATCTTGTTCTCATAGCGCGTGCTGCCGGTTGTGGCTCGGAGTCAATTCCTCGAAGCTCTGCAGATCACGCACGAAACCTGTTTTTTTTATTCCAAACCTTCCTTGGTCCGGGAAACTCGTATTAACTTTTCAAAAGTTCTTTTTTCGGATAGCACCAAGTCATTGACACGGGATTTCGGTGAAGCAGAGGTCGCCTTGTGGGCTTTTTGGCACATCTAAACTATTCACTCTCGTAAACGCCCACAAACACCGCAAGAGTATAACTAAAACGTACAGGGGTGGAATTATCCGGGAAGTATATGGCAATATTACTGAATAATCTTTTAACGGGACATGTACCATGTGAAAAACCATCGACCAAATTTCTATTTACAGGTTTATCAACCTTTTTAGGCAGACACACCCAGCTCGCTGTTCGAGTTGAATGAGAGAGAAAATGCAGACGGACGCTTTTCTTCGGACGTCACCGAGACGTTTAATGGTCAACCCTGCCTTCAGACCAAACAAGCCTGCAGGCGTGTCGGAAAATCAAGCAAGCGCGATAAATGCCGAGCCCAGAAGCGAGCAAGCTGGCGGCTTCTTCAAAGCACTCCCACCACAAACAAGGCGCCATGAAGCAAACTATTAAGGGATGACTGAGAGGTCGGGAGGCGTAGTCAAGCGCCAGCGTGGGCCTGAATAAGCGTCGCTGGAACGTAGTGCATGCGGGCATTGCAGTGCATGCAGACATTACGAACACACCTGAAAGATCTAGAGTTATTCCGCTGACACGGCAGTCTGGTCAGTTTGGTTTCACTGCCACTGCATGGCCCTTCTAGTATCGCCAAGAAAGGAAGAAAAACGTAACTAGGCTTCAGCTTAGTTGGCTAGCCTACTTGTGGGGAAAAGGGGAATGCGAAAAAAGAGCAAAACAGAAGAGTGAGGTGAAAGGTGAGCATCACGAAATCAGTGGAGCATGTGTACAGGGGGATAACGCTTCAGAATTCGTTAAATATATTTCAGCCGCTCAACATTCAAATTGAGTTTATTTTGTAGTTTTATACATACCCAAACTAGGCAGGGAGGAGGGACAAATATCTGATTCTGTGTCAGTTTGACTAAGATCCATCACCCTTAACAACGCAGTCAGTGAGGGTAGTTTGCAGCAGTTAGCATTTTGCACGCACACACACACACAAAATACAGCGGGAGGAAAAAGAAAAGCGGTCCAAACGAAAATACAGAAACATGAACCACGTAACTGCAGAAGCACAGTAGTATAAACTCCTAATCTGCATCTTCTTAGGGTGCAGTTAAAACTTTGGCGCCCGGTACCTGGGCTTCGCCGGTGGTGGCCGCGCCGCATCCGCGTAACCGAGTGTCTCCAGCAGAAAGAAGGCGCAGAAAAGTTCTGGAGAAAGTGTGAGGGGAAGGGCGGCACGCGCTGATAAGGCGTCATCTCCTAGCGCGTCGCCATGGCTCAGTAGGACTCACTGCCTCCCCCTCACACTTTCGCCAGAAGCTCCCCGCCACGTTTGGCTCATCCCAACCCCGGGACACTTGAGCGGGAAGTTCAAACACGATTTGCAACAAAATGCTGGGCGGCAGCGAAGCACTGCCAGAGAGCGGCGGAGTAGCGCGCGCCGCCGTGCGTTCGCTGAGAGAGAGAGAAAATGACTTTATTGAGAAATAAATATCCTGCGGAGGTGGGTTCAAGTGCGACGCAGGGCACCCCCACCCCGACTATACTGTCGTCCTCGCGACGATGCCTCGGCCCGGGCTTCCGCGCGGGCGGCGCCACAAAGGTCTCCGGGGGTCACCCCCCGTTCCCCTCGCCTGCGCCTCCCTGCGCTTCTGCCGGCCTCGAGCCGCCTCGAGCCGCTGGATTGTCCTTCGCTGTGTTTCGTACTCGTGAGAGTTCATCGAGTCCGTGGCTTCCTGGGGCAGACTCTCATCATACCCCCGCGCACTGTGTTCCGCACAACCCCACAGCAAGTGGGCCACCGTCGCGTTCGCACACGCACACTCACTACACTTTGCGTCCACGTATACCTCGGGGCACACGTATCGCGCCAACACCGGAGTCAGTACCGAGTCGGTCTGCAATTGCCTATACAGGACGGCTTCGGCTCGGGTGAGCCTCGGGTGCGGCGGCGGCCACTCCCTCCTGCCGAGCCTGTACCACTGCAGGATTTCTCCACCGTTGATTAGAGGTTCTTGCTCCGTTGGCTCTTCACCCTCCGTGCGTGAGACGCGGGGTGGCACCGCGCGACCGGAAAGTTCACGCGCGACGGCGTCCGCAGTCTCGTTGCGGTTCGGGTACGCTCCCGTCGCGGTCCCCGAGTGCGCCGGGAACTACCGGACGTAAGTGACCTGCTCGCACGTGCCCCCCGCACGGGCACCAAGAGCTATCTTCGCGGCCTGCGCGCACACCGCGTTCTTCGCATATCCCGATATGGCTGTCCTAGAGTCACTCAAGATCGTGGTACATTCCGGATCCGCCAGCGCCAGCGCGATCGCGACCTCTTCCGCCTGCGCGGCGGTCGAGACCCTCACGCTGCAGGCGCTGCGCGTCTCTCCGGTCCTGGCCGACACCGCTACGGTCACGTACGTGTTCGGGCGGTCCGGGCACCTCGCCGCGTCCACGTAAGTGGCCCCGGCGTCGTCGTTGTAGATCTCGGCCAGCGCCTTGGCCCTGGCCGCCCGCCGTTCTCGGTTGCTGTCGGGGTGTACGTTCCGCGGCAGCGGGAGCACCCGCACTCTTCTCCGCACCTCCTCCGGCAGGCCGTTCTTCTCCTGTAGTCTTCTGCTCGGACCCAGGCCCAAGCTTTTCAGGATCTTTCTTCCGGTCCGCGTGGTCTGCAGTCTTTCCAGCTGAGACGCTCGCTGGGACTCCCCGATCTCCTCTAGCGTGTTGTGGACGCCCAGCTCCAGCAGCTTCTGCGTGCTGGCGCTGTTCAGGAGCCTCAGCGCCGCCTTGTACGTCTTGCGGATCGCCGTGTTGATGCGGTCCCTCTTGTTGCGCTTCCACGGGTGAAAGGCGCCCACGTAGGCAACGTGGCTCGTGGCGAAGGACCGCACCAACCGCAACAGGCTCTCCTCCTTCATGCCGCTGTATCTGTTGGCCACCCGCTTGATCAGTTTGGTGGCCATCCCCATCTTTGTGATTACTCCCTCCACCGTGGCTCCGTTGCCGCCGTTCGCCTCCAGCAGCATCCCGAGCACTCGCAGCTTGCTGACTCTGGGGATCTCCGTCCCATCGCACGTGAACAACTTCATCTTACTCGCCTCTTCCTCGGCTCTCTTGCGGTACCTGCCCGGCGGTGGAATCACCAGCAACTCGGACTTTTGCGGGGAGCACTTTAGTCCGGTGCCCGCCAGCTGCTGTTCGATCCCCGCTATCGCCTCCTGCAGCGAACTCTCGATGTGGCCGTCGCTCCCCCCGGGGACCCACAGCGTAATGTCGTCTGCATATATCGTGTGTCGAACCTGCGGGATCCCCGAGAGGCGTTTGGCCACCCCGATCATCACCAGGTTGAACAGCACCGGCGAGATCACCGCTCCCTGGGGGGTACCCACGCTGCCCAGCTCTCTCTCCGGCAGCTCCAGGTCCCCCGCTTGTAGTTCCACCGTCCGGTGCGACAGAAAGTCGCTGATGTAGTCGTGGGACCTCTTGCCCAGACCCAGTTCCGAAACCTGCGCCAATATGGCCGAGTGCCTGACTTTATCGAAAGCACTCTGCAGGTCCAGGCCCAGCACGGCTCTGCTGTCCTGCGACGTTGTCGGACGCTCTAGTATCTCGTGCTGCAGTTGTATCATTGCGTCCTGCGTGCTGAGCCTCTCTCGGAACCCTAGCATCGAGTCCGGGTAGAGGCCCTTCTCCTCCAGATACCGCTGCCATATGTTGTTCAACACGTGCTCCAGGACTTTCCCGACGCACGACGTGAGGGAAATCGGCCGCATGTTCTCGATACCGGGCGGCTTACACGGCTTGGGTATCAGTATTGTCTTGGCCGCCTTCCACTGCCTCGGCAATCTTCCCTCGCGCCAGCATCGGTTGAAATACCCCGTCAGCGCTTCTGTCGGCCCGTCGCCCAGGTTTCGCAGGGCTTTGTTGGTGATCCCGTCGGGGCCCGCCGCGGACTTGCAGTTGAGGTTCTGCAGCGCCGCGCGGACCTCCCACTCCTCAATGTCGCGGTCCAGGTCCGGGTTGCTCGGGCCTCTGTAGTCGCCGTGGCTCTCGCTGGGAGTGCTAGGGAGATATTTATCGTTGAGCCGTTTACACGTCTCTTCCTTATCATGCGATCCTTTCTGAGACGCAGCAACTATGCGCCGTGACCGAGAGTACCACAGCCCGCGCTGCGTACATATATATATAGTAATCGTCATGGGATTCTTTATACACTTCTACGCTTCCGATCGAAAACGAGAAAAATAATGATGATCAGGTATGCCTGGAAGAATTCAAGTAGGCCGAAACATTGAAATACGAAACAACTCATTAATGTACAAAGCTCAGGTAAAAATAAAAGTGCGTAGAAATAACAAAAAAATACTAGCGCGAAGAAATTACAAGCCGAAAAAAATTAGTGCACTTACACTCTGTGAAGAAGGATGACGTGAGAAGCTGGACGCAGTCCACGGAGTGCACGAAACAAAGCATGTTTGTTTGTAATTTGCGACTGCGCATGCTTTCTAGCTGATCAGCTGAATGAAACTTAGAAGGACCTGAGCTTTATTTATTAGAATTTGAAAAGATGTGTTAGTCAGATTGGAGGACAAACGCTCACTTGGCGCATTCGTTTATAAAAAGTGGTGTCATGTCTGTGAAAAAAAAATGTTCTCTCGAAATACACGCGATATGACTGTACTGAAACCAGAAGAACCGCCCAGATATGGATCGCTGTCTGGCTTGGTAGGGGAATCCACAATCCATATCCCGTGGTGGCCCGCGCCTGCCTAGGGCACGGTTAACAGCAGGAACCTGCCTAAAGCATTCGAAAACATTCTAAACGAAGCACTAACGCGCAAGATCAACCCAAGACGGGCAAAGCGGCCGCAATTTCAAAAGAAATCCATCATTAACATACGCTTACTGCAGCTAGCAATGTTTGAGCTGGCTGCAGGAGAAATGGAACCGTCCTGGCGGGCACTAAATTACGGAACTTCACGAAAATGATCCAAAATTCACCTAGAGACGGGTGAAATCACGCGAATGTCCAACAGTATTCAAGAAAAGCTGAAGCCGATATGAAAGGGGCCAGATCACGGAAACGTAAAAAGCAAGAGCTGGAAGAGACCTAAATTGAACAAAACTTGCCCGAATATTGTTTATAATGGACGAATGTGCCCTGAATTGACAATGTCCGTGATAAAGATAAATCCGTTTCAAGTATACCAATACCAAACACTTAAGAAGTTAAAGAACAGGTGCCTGCGACGTTTGAACTAGCGTCACTAAATAAGCTACGCTTAAGAGTACCGCCACTTCGCGCCCCTGGAAGCATCTGGGCAGAATTTTGTTTCTGGTTTGCAGTGTTGCCATCTCTCCCAACGAACCCGCCGCTGGTTGTGACGGGCAGAGTGCGACAGGCCGCTCTAGCGTCCGCGCAGCAGAGTGAGAGAGAGGAGAGGCGCTCAGAAACAAACTGGCTGCGCCTATAGGTAAACAAATATCACGTGATGCCGACCGACCAATGAAAATTCTTGCGGCACATAACAATGAGAGAAAAGAGTGCCGATACTCTAAAAGCCTTTATTTAGTGACGCTAGTGTGAACCTTGTTCCTACTGTTCCCACCCAGCGTCGAGACCACCAGGCTCAGATACCTTCAAACACAGTGAATTTATGTCTGTGGATAAAAGCACGTGGATGTATGTTGAAACGCCCCACATGGCGGAATGTGCCATTGACTTCTACGTGATATGTCATGTGAATGTGTGGCCCGCCAATGTATAACAGAGGCTACGCCAGATGAATGCAACCTGACGAGGATGCTTCGCTGGGACACAGAACAGCCTTCCTTCAGAAGAACAACACTGGTCCGCCAGGTGGGGGGCATTCGTCTTAATCCACCCATTTCTGGGGAGGACATGATGATTGTGATGACGATGACGATTATGACCAAGGCTGGTTAGGGAGGTCACCGCGCCACCTTTTGACTTGTTCTGAGTAGCCCTGCGAAGCGTGCAGTTTTTTGCCGCTATTTGCCTCACTCTAAGAAGTACACATTTCCGTACCGCCACCCTCTTCCCAGGCTTTCAGGGTGTACCACTGCACCGACGTCGCTATCTTGAACCAGGGGGAAACGCTAAGCCTGCGAGTGACAGATGCGGAAGGGTATTAAATCTGCACTTGAGAGGACGAGGAACGAATGGAAGTGACCGGGCTCCTGTGTTCGCTCCACTGCATCCTTTTTAAAGTAACTCTCTTTGACACGAAGCTTGGCTGCGCCACGACCTACGACAAGAGATTTGCGGACCCGTGATAAGGACGGTTCCGTAACCCGCTTGAACGCGCGCTGGGCCAACATTGCAACAGTTTCCGTATGTCACTTCATATAGGAAGCTGTAAAAACTACACTCGTCAACTTTATTCGAAATTATCAAAAAAATTTGACCTGTCAGCAAAACGATTAAGAACTCAGCTGCATTAAAGGGACAGTGCAACACTTTTTCTGCTTTTTTAAAATCTTAAATGCTTGCAGAACGCAGTAACCCAACACACTCAGTACTTAGATTAGGTGGTCACAAAGTACATCAGCCAAAAATTACTGCTCTATGCCCATCAGATAACCTGGGAACTCGTTCAAAAGATTTTTCTCTCTTTCCCCGTCTTGGAGTCCTTCGACCGCTCGAATTACATCATTAAGCCCATGTACCGCGGGTGTAGGGAGGTTTTTTTTTTCAGTTGGAGCAATGAACGCATTCAACAGCAATTAAAAAAAAAAAAAAGTCACAAAAACAGAGCCGAAACGGAAGGCGTATCTGCTGCGACGAGCAAATCACGCAGTGCAGCTCCGTGCTGGAGATCACTATAGCCTTCGTGGTGCTTCCAGACGCAAAGAAAAGAGTGAAAGCGTTTATTGAAAGTGTTGCAGGGTCCCTTTAAGCGACATGGTTCTAAGACCGATGAAAGTCTCAAAGGGATTTTGTTTGGCTAGGGACCGGCCTGCTGCTTGACAAAACGCTGTTAGTCCGTAGTTTTTTTAAGAAACAGAAGCGGTAATTTCTTATGCCAACAATATCATCAGCCATATAAAAAACTTCATTTCATCCCCCTCTGTGAAGGTTTGGGACCAGCGGCGCTTTTGTGGGTTATTGGTTAGACGAAAAAATTGGCTCCAATTCATGCCGTGAAGGTGGTTGGAAAGCAAATTTTACGACACCCTCAACAATTGCCCATGCGCCGTCACTTGAATTCACACAGTGGGCTCTACAAAGACTGAAACCAGAGATTCTGCCAGCCGTTACCTGGAATTCGAAGGGGGCGGCGTCCCGAACGCAGCAGCAGCGTCGACCACGGCCGGGCTATAGCGGCGGGCGACGCCGCCGCTGCAGTCCGGCGGTGAGTCGGAAGTAAGGGAAAACAGATAGCAGCGTCTTTCGAAGGGTAAGAAGGCGGAACCTAGACATTCTGACGTGCTAGGTTGGGGCTACACCACCGCGAGACACAAGCGCAGACACTGAAACAATTTCGCATGTGAGCTTAGTGATTCCCATTTATACCGATTTAAACTAGTTAGTTTAGTAAGTTTGAGATTTGCGAGAAAGCTGAGGGAACTTTTATAGCCCCTATTTATCAGAACCAGTTGCTCCTTTCGCCTTTTGTAATACCTCTTAAAGCACAACCGAATCGGTATTCACTAATTTAGAAAACGGAGTCCCATTCATGGTAAGCAGTACGCAAAAGGTAGCCTTTCTCTAGCGGTCAAATGTCTGTATATGGTCTCTACACTTTGTTTTCCCGCCCTGCAAACCAATCCTTAACGTATCTTTCCCGTACGACCACTTAATTCCGTCGCGTCCGGGTTACCCAGGACATGCTCTAGAACAAGTTAATCCAGCCACGCGAAGGAAGCACGCAATGGACGCGAAGCTGCTCCAAAACAGACCAAAAACAACTGCCGCTGAAGCAGACGACAAAGCCGACGGAAAGCGTTCCGCCGTCGCACCCGCCGGGATGAGCAGGCTCCGGCGCGCGGGGACTGCTGGGTACGCCGGGAACGCCGCACCATCTACAGTATGCTCCGTGAGTGAAACCATCCGAATACCCCGTCCCCATCCTGCCGCCACCGCCTCCGCCGCGTTGGATGTTTCTTGTCCGGCGCGCCACGAAAGAACTGTTCGCGGGTAGAGCTAGAAAGCTTTTCTTTAAAAAATAAGCTTCAATCCACGATGCGAAGGTAATTAGAAGCTTTAAACGACACCCACAACAATTGCCCATGCGACGTCACTTGGGTTCACACACGTGCCTATAAAAAGAGTGAAACGCGAGATTCTTCCAGCCGTTACCTGGAATTTGCGGGGGCGGTGTCTCGAACTCAGCAGCGTCGGCCACGGCCGGGCTAGAGAGGCGGACGCCGCCGCTGTCCCGGCCGTGCGTCGGCAGAAAGAAAACGGAAAGGAGCGCCTTTCGAAGGGTGAGACAGCGGAACCAAGCTGTCCTGATGTCCTAGCCGTCACTCATGTCCCGCCGCGCGACACGAGCGCAGACTCCGAAACAATTCGGCATGTGAGCTTAGTGATTCCCATTTATGCCGATTAAAACTAGCTGGTTCAGTAAGTTTGAGAATTGCGAGAAAGCTATTATAACCCCTATTTATCAGAACCAGTTGCGCCTTTCGCCTTTTATAATACCTCTTAAAACACAACCGAATTGGCATTCATTAATTTAGAAAACGGAGTCCCATTCGTGGCAAGCAGTGCGTATAAGGTAGCGTTTCTCTAGCGGCCATATGTCTGTATATGATCTCTACATTTTGTTTTCCTGCCCTGCAAACCAATCCCAACGTATCTTTGCCATACGACTACTTAACTCCGTCTGGTCCGGGTTACCTCGGAGGTGCTGTCGAACAATTTAATCAAGCTGTGCGAAGGAAGCGCGCAATGGACGCAAAGCTGCGCCAAAACAGGCCCAAAACAACCGTCGCTATAGCAGACGACAAAGCCGTACCGCCGAAGCGCCCGTCAGCGAGCCGGCACCTCCTGTAGGGAACGATGGGTAAATTCGCCGCGCCATGTACAGTGTGTTCCGCGAGTGAAACCCTTATGTCCGTGAAAAAATTATGTCCGCCTGAAATTCTTTGCTTCAACATATTTTGCGCAGTCAAAACAGCTAAACAGCTGCGCCCAAACATCCCATTAGAGAATATGGTAATCACCAGCTCATTTTTACTGCGAAGCAATATATGTCTCACCGAGTAGTTGCAAATCTCTCCCGGATGAACAGCAACGTCGATGTGAGCCAATATTTCTTCTTCAGCTTGAAGGGCTTTCAGAGCGACAGTTTTGGCGGTGCCTTTCGGGTCAAAGCACGCGCACAAAACTGGTGGCGGGTTTATCAGGCACAAGTTGGGAGTGGAGGGAAGGGGGCCATTCACGCACGGATATAGGCTTCATGCCCTCAGAACGACATGTCCGTTGTGCTGACGGGAGGTATAAACTTGTATGTTCACTGCCCCAATGACAACTTTCCGGTGTCTTCAGTGGTCCAGCAGATTGGGTTGGTGTGTTACGCAGACACTAAGATATACCTACGACGCGGGAGGGAAACCGAGAGCTACATGGTTGTCCACTATCGTGTCCTTCAAAGTTTCAATTTGCTAAATGCTAATTGCTCGATCGCAAATTACGTACAAACAGACGTGTTTTGTTTCGTGAATTTCGTGCACTTCGTCCAGTTCCGCAGCTCATGATTCTTCACAGAGTGGAGAGGCGGGAATTTTTTTGAGTTTCTTAGAGGACGTAGCTAGACAATGAAGGGAGTGAGTGATACGTCTTACGATGACAACCTGTTTCCGTCGCAATCACTCCGCTTCTTTGAGCCCTTCGTGGCGGGTGGAGATGTGGCGGAACTGGTTGATGGTCTGATTGACTTGGGATATGACGTGCGCGAGGAATTTGTTATTGCACGGTTCTGTCAGATATTGAGGCCTAGGACTTAAATTCACGGCACTCGGTGAACGGAGTGGTCATCCAGCGGATGGTAATGTACGGAGCGGCGCAGGCGCGTTTGTGGCTGTTGCGCAAGAGGAGAAGCTCTACCTTCGCGTTCGAACAAGTCACCCCAACGTCCCGAGCACAAGCAGCTACTTAATCTGCCCCCTTACTAAAGGGTGGTTTGAATGTGTGTATAGCTGCCGCCTGAAACGTTTAGCGTGACGTCGTCAGCATTTAAAGTGTGCTTCACTTCTGAATGCCGAGGTATTACTAGTAAGACAGTTATTCCTGGGCACTATACGTAATCTTAGATCCATACATGGAATGCATGCGGCGGACAGGGCACCGGACAGGGCACCAGTGTGCCGAAATGAGGAGGGCGCGGAAACGCGGCTTTTCTCGGTCTACGCGCGCGAAACACCGGGGAGGTAGCCTATAGCAAGTCCGCTGTAAAAAAAATTGGCGTCTCTGTAAACGCACGGTGACCTGAAAAAAGCGTAGTCAGAGGGATGTAAAATGTAGGAATGTAGAAGTAAGTCATCTGAGAAACGAAAGAAGAAAATCACAGCGAGATCAATAAAGAAAAGTCTACGCGAAAAACCCAGAGCAAGAAATGCCCGCAGGTGATCCAGCATTGCCACGGATGCATTACGAAGAGGAAACGGCACGATACCGGAATCGGTAAAGCTTCCTTGATCGCTGCCCGTTTGACTCGGCGATGGGACAAGCTGCCGATTCCCCGTTTCCTTCCGGAAGGCATCGCGGCAGTGTTTGCGCTAGCCTAAACAATCCGGAGAAGCTACAAACAGAAAGAAGACGCCGAGAAAATATGATTTTGTGAATGTCTAGGAAGAATAAAGAACAGCTGAAACCGTAGAAGAGCAAGAGATGCTGACGAAGACACGGCGTTTATCATTCCTTCCTTACGAGCGCACCTCTTCCTATTTGCCTTTTTCTTTATTTATTCAACTATGCGACAGGCAATAAGGGACTCCCGCTACAATACGTGGAATATCCTAAGATCTCTCATGCCGGAAAATGATGAATCCAAATCACCTACCAGGAAACACGTCGCGCGTCTTATTCACGATTTCCCAGGGACAGAAAAGAACGTCCTCCAAGCGACAAAAAAAAAACTTCTTTGGAAATAATAGCACCACGTCTGCGGCACCCGCCGTTACCTATCCGGACTACAGAGGGACGCACAACCCCGAGCTAGACAGACCATTTACCAGGTGTGAGCTGGACGCCGCTCTGGCCAAACTCACAAAAAACACCACCCCGGGAAGTGATAAAGTGACGAACAAAACAAAAATATGCAAAACAAAATTCCAAAAAAAAATCAACCATGTATGGGAGCAAGGCAGGCTGCGGCCACTTGGAAACAACATGCCGACGTCACAATGATTCCGAAATCAAACAAACCCGTCGAAATATCTAACTTCAGACCCATATCACTGTCGTCGTGCTTGGGTACGCTAATGGAGCACATGGTTCTGAATTGACTCACCTGCCATATCGAAGAACCACCAGAAGACAGAGGGCGATTTCCGGGCGCCATGTATGGCTTTCGGCCGCACTTGTCAACCCAGGATATCCTTTTACAAATTAAAGAAGAAGTGATTGACAACCTGAGTACCACGCAAAGAAGCGCCATTCTTACCCTAGACGTCAAGGGAGCGTTTGACAATGTGTCACATGCAGCCATACTTGAAAATCTCCAGGACACTCGATGTGAATAGAAAGCCTATAACTATGTAACGGACTTTCTATTTTCCCGGACAGCAACTGTAAGCCTAGGAACCCCACAAAGTGAGAAATTCGACGTACCAGCAAAAGGAACACCCCAAGTCTCAGTGATCTCGCCTCTATTATTCAGCCTCGCAATCATCAAATTACCAGAATCACTAGACACTATACCAGGGCTTAGACACGCTATCTATGCGGATGATATTACTTTCTGGACGTCGACAGGGTCAACCGGTACACAACAGAATGCACTACAGGAAGCAGTAAACCACAAAGACCAATACCTCAGGAATCGTGGCCTTACCCTAGCTCCGGAGAAATCAGTACTTTTAATAATAAAGAAACGGACAGCAGGATGACCACCATCGGAGTCCCTCGACCACGAAGTGACGCTTCATGGGGTCCTCATCCCAAATGTGGACACGCTGAGAGTCTTGGGACTCGTCTTCCAAAAGGGCGGCGTGGGATAAGCCACTCTCCAAAAATTAGTCTACCCTCTCCCAGGTCACCCACCTGAGTAACCAGCAAAAAACACGGGCTAAAAGAAGACATGATTAGAATGGTCCAGGCACTAATCATTAGTAGAATCACCTACGAAACCGGTTACCTAGGACTGAAAACAACAGAAGAAGAAAATATAAACATTTTAATTCGACAAACATACAATATGGCGTTTGGATTACCAGCCAAAACCTCAACTGAAAAACTCCTGCAACTAGGGGCGCATAACATGTGGGATGATCTGACAGAAGCGCACCGGGCAATCCAACTGGAACGGCTCAAGCTTACAAAAACGGGCAGAGCTACCTTGTGCCGCCTAAACTATCCGGGCCCAATAGAAACCGAAAACCGAAAACAATGCATCCCCCACGATTTAAGTAGTACGCACATCGAAGTGGCAAGCATCCCACGAAATAGGCACTCCGTCTAACACAAGAAGCGTCGCGAAGCCAGAGCGAAAGCACTCCACAGATCCTACAGAAACGATCAAAACTCAAGATACGTCGATGCGGCAGTGTATCCAAGCCAAATAAATAAACGAGCCCATACAATAAGCGTTGTAGACTTCAAATGCTCCCACCTATCATAGGCAACAATCAAGACGGGAGACACGGACTCAGCGGAGGAGGCAGCGATTGCGCTTGCCATCACTACAGCGCGGAAAACCAAAGAGCAAATCACAGTGCTCACAGACTCGCAAGCAGCCCGCAGGAATTACCAAAAAGGACGAATTTCTAAAACGGGGCTTCGAATATTATCCAAGACTTTCCAAGCACACCAAAACCCACTAGAAATATACATCGTGTGGCCCGTGGGGCACGTGTCCCACATCGTGGGGCACGTATCTGGGGCACATATGGGCAGATCGTGGGGCACGTATCCCTAGAAGGTGACGTTGCGGCCGACGCCGTAGCCCGAGACCTCTCACTCCGGGTAATCGCCTTGTCGGGAACATACGTCTTGCCCGGGATGCCGCACAGCCATCCCATAGCCAAACGAAGGAAAGGCATATCGGAACACCTCAGGCTTACAAGAAGGAAATACACGCCTCCACATCCAAGGCTCACCAGAGAAGAATCAACACGCAGCTACGAAGACCAGACAAATTCATTCCCACATGCCACACAATTGCATATGATGTACCCCGCATTATACAGCTTCGAATGCCAGTTCTGCAGCGGAACGCCCAACACCCTATACCACATGGTGTGGGAGTGTAAGGGCGTCAAGCAACTACCGGAGGTCCTGGCGCCATCACCGGAGCAGTGGGAGGCCGTGCTGACCAGCGCGGTCCTGGAGAACCAGCGTGGCCTGATGAACCGGGCTCTTCGAGCTTCGTCCCAGACTAGGGACGCCAACCAGAGGGGACGATCACCTGAAGACCAACGCAGGAGATCATCCTCCGATCATTTACCATTTGTGGCAAATAAACGTTTATACTACTACTACTACTCCCTAAAATGTGCCGGCGGAACGGCCTCCACAACTCGTAAAGCCCTCCAGCAGCTAATTGCAGTCATGGCCACGGGACTGTAAGGTACTCCGAAGAAATTAACGTGGCGATGAAACTCCTGCAGTGAACGGCTCCCGACTCCGTTAAAAAGCCTCGGAACCCTTCTTTTCTTTCGTGGATGCCCAGGTTGAGTGCAATTTGCGTTGCAGACGACAAGTTCTTACTATTCTGGGTTTTCTTTCCAGTTGCAATGCGACGGCCGTTGTAGGTTGCCACAATAACTAAAAGCTAACAAGAGAAAAGCAGCGATAATTTTAGAAGGACTTGTTGTTGGGCGAGTTGGTGCATTTTATCAGAAGGTGTAAACTGCGCTAAGTAAGACACTACACAGAGAAAGGTACACTTTGTGTACCTATCTCTGTGTAGCGTCTTACTTAGCGCAGTTTACCCCTTCTGAGCAGCGATAGGTGTTGGACATCGTTTATAGGCTGCGGGGAGCTAATTTTAGAAGACGGCCGCAGTCTGGCGTCGCTTACGCGCTGTCTGTATGCCAGAAAGGAAGTTCTGACGTCAGTTTAATCGGCCTCCTTAGCGGGCCTTTGCGCTTTTGCGGCCAGCTTAGATAAAAATCTCAGGCTTTTATTTGAAAGTAGCTTGATGGTAACTGTGAATTTGCGCTGTTTACGCTTACGGTTTTAAATCCAATAGTCTTCCTTTGGCTAATTTGACGCCGAAATTTTGGTCAGTCTGTGTGTACGTCTGTCTGTCTGTCCCTCGATTTAGACGCCCGGCCAAATTGGACGCGAATCTGAACGAGTCATTTATATACGCACCGCCATTGCTAAACTTCTAAATCTTGTGGCAACGTTCATACTTGTCTAACTTTTTGAGCAAAAACAAAACGTTACGCATATCTCAGGCAAAATACAAATACATAAGTCATATTTGCAGTGTTCTTTTACGAAAAAAATACACAGATACGCGGATTTCTGCGGTAGCAAATGAAACACTACAGCCACTGTAGAAAACAATTGCCCCTGGAATTGCCTGTGGAAAAAACATGGCTGCGGCTTAGCTCAGCCAAACTTGGATATGCAAAGCAAAAGCTTGGCTTAGTCTTGTTGAGTCTTGGTTTCGTTTGGTTAACCTTTGGTGTAGCTGCTTTCCCGCACACGGATCAACCCCGTTCGGTCGCGTACAACGCTCACAGGAGGAGGCCCGCCTCGCTTTCATTCTCGGCGAACGCGGCGTTCCTCTTCGCCGGGTGCAAGACGAGTGACGTAGCCAAGGACGACCCAGCGGCGCATGCGTGGGACGCGGCGGCGTTGGTCGGCTGCCGATCAGCTGAGCGCCCGCAACCGTTGTGGTCCTCGCGTCTCGTTGAGCAGAACGACTGAAAACGGGGCCTTGTACGCAGCGCCTAAAGCGGGCCCGGCGAATAACGCGATGCGCTTCAAGGGGTGTGTCGCAGGGGTGGGAGGGGTGGCGTTTGAGGTCAAAGGTGAATAGCACATCCGTGGTGAAACTGCTGGATGAAAGTAATAAAGCTTTGCTTTACTTTAAAAACGCTACGCCGACAGCATAGCTTTCGCTGAACACGGATAAACACCAAATTGAACTACAGATATCCGTTGATATAAGCAGGAAAACCGTCGACGATAGTCTAAGCTGGTCGCTTCCATGAAACGCAATGTCTGCATACCAGCTTGGGGACGTTGATAATGCAGAGGAAACCGTCGTGACGTCAATTGCACTTGACATCAATCCACGATAAAACGTTGGTTGCTCAGTGTTAAGAACGCACGAACTGAATCGGTCTGCTATGTACAACAGGCGACGCCCTTTGGCCGTCGTTGTCTTGCTTCCCCATGACGAATGGTGACCCTTGAAGTACCCTGTGAGGATGTGTGGAGGCGGTGTACGACGAATTACGTCCTCCAGGCTTTGGTAGTTCAGAGAGCAGTGGGGTGGAACATGTACAGCGAGGACTGTGAAGGAAACGCCCGCGTGTCGCACGGCAGCCGCTGCGAATTCGTTCAATGCCAGGTCGTTTCTCACACATAGCACGACTCTCGTCTTTGCCACGCCAGTTGATGAACGCAGGACTGCGGACCCGGATAGACGTACATGAAGTATTCAGCGCAGCAGGACTTGAACTTCTGCCGTTTTGAACGCCAAGCGGTCCGAACACATCCTTAGAGTAATAAAATCAGACACCCGCCGCGGTGGCTCAGTGGCTAAGGCGTTGCGCTGCTGAGCACGAGGACGCGGGTTCGATTCCCGGCCGCGGCGGCCGCTTTTCTGATGGAGGCGAAAAGCAAAAACGCCCGTGTGTACGAGATTTCGGCGCACGATAAAGATCCCCAGGTGGTCAAAATTAATCCGGAGCCCTCCACTCCGGCGCGCCTCATCGCCTGCGTTGCGTCGGCGCGTTAAACCCCACAATCAATCAATCAATAAAATCAGACATTTTTCTCGTTTTCAATCTTTTTCCCTACCCGCTTTTTCTACTCTAACCTCGGCAAAGTAGAGTCCGCGTCTTTAGCTCTCGTCGCTAACCTATAGCCTCCATTTTACCTCCGACTAAAGCACTCTCTCCCCATTGCTCCTCTGTCTCTCTTTAAAGGAACGAGAAATTAGTGGCCATCTCCACGAGAAACGCGGTTGCCTAACAACGCCACTGAAAGAATGGCGTGTGCTTGGGGAGCGCGTAGACTTTAGTGCACCCTTTGAGCCTCGCTTTATACGCCCCTACGAGTCGCATCACTGCCTTATCTACTTTTTTGTTGCTGACACAAAGAGGATAAATACGAAAAGTAACAGAACCTGGAGGTGAAGTAATGGCAATAGGGCCCCAGACTACAGATGGCAGCGCGGTTAAAAAAAAACGGCGAAAATGCAGATTGCTACTTTGAAGCACCGAAGCGCTACACGCTGCGCTAAGAGCCGCCGGCAAGGTGCTCGAACAAATCTAGGCGTTCACATAAAACAAACAGCGTGCAGGCGCGGTAGTACAAGAACACATAACACAGCGCCCCCCCCCCCCCGCGCCCCCCTTCCCCCACACACAGAAATAAAATAAAATAAAATGTCGATATGCACTTGGCTTCATTTTATCCAGTGTATGCTCTGTGCGCTTATCTTCAAAAGGTGAACCCGGAAACCCGTAGTTCAAAGCGGCGCAGGCCACAAATTTTTCGCACCCAAAAGCAAATATCCCATCCCCTGAAAACATTGGGAGCGCGAGCTGGCCAGCTCACGGTGCAAAGACTAGGAACGCCTCGTCGCTCGCTCCCAGGCGGCTGCTCTGGCTCACAGCTGACTGCACTAAGAAAGCCAACAACTTTCACGCGCAATAAACCTTTTCCATTAAACAAAATCTTATTTGGCGCTTTCGCCGGTGTTTTTATTTTCTTTATTTTTTTGTCCAGCGCAAAGGCCGCTCGGAGCGGCATATTTGCGGTGTCTTCTTTCATGTCTAAGCAGGAACGGGTTTAGGGAGGGAAGGGGGGGGGGGGGTGCTTCATGCGTAGCCAAGCCTCATGCGTTCGCCGATGATATGGCCCTTTTGCTGGTGCAGTTTTTTAACGTGGACGTACCCAACCTGATGCGACCTGACTGCTGTCCCCCTTGGTATAGCGATTTGCGTTGGTGTGCTATAGACAGTAAGGTGCCCACGACGGAAGACGGAAACCGACAGCCCCATGTTTTTCCGCTAGAGTAAAACTTCGTACTTTTAGGGTTCATTCAACTAATTAGCTGGTAAAGTATGATCAAATGCAAATTTCCAACAAACTTGTTTGTTTTGTTTCGTGAACTTCTTGATTCTTGAGCTGCTCCAACTTCGCTGCTCCTCATTCTTCTCAAAGTGGAAGGGCCCTGAATTTCTTTTTTTTTTTTTAATGGCGTCAAACACGTTTTCCTAGCCAGCTTTGCACGGACGCCTTCAGCATACCCTAGAACGATTAGGTTCTTTTCATTTAAGCACAACAATTGCAGTGCGGGCAAGTGTGTATTTGTAAAGCCACTAGTGTCAGCCTTCCCATGGCCCATTATTGCAACCAGAAACACTTCCGCAGCAGCTCCTAGATCTAAAACGACCTTTTCGCTCTGAAAACCATAAAAGCTCAGCTTATACAACTCAGAAAGGCAAACCGAAACCAGAAGGCTTTCATGAGAACAGTTTGACGATATGTAAGGCCAATCATCTTCACTTAGCAGCAGAAAGAAATGCAACCCATTATCTGGTCTCTCTATGTAGTTACACATTCAAACACGAAAACTCCTACAATATGCAAGATGTTGTCAGAGCTGGAATATATAAAATAGCGGCATTTAGGGCGCTGCTTGCTCACAATGTGAATCCCCAAGTTTTGTAAGCATCTACAGCCGTGTTGTAGGAGGCTTGTACATTGTTGTACCAAGTCTCAATGTCTTTTTGTCAACACTGAAGAAGTTTACTTCCAACACACACAAAAAAACTGTAAGAGACGTATAACAAACGTGGTGTTCTCGACAAAAACGCGTTCACAAAAGCCCGTGTTGAATAACCCAGCAGTTTACCAATTGCGGTATCGTTGTTAACAAGATATAAACGCCATATTTCGAACACAAACGGGAAACGGAGAAAGGTGATTTTTTTTTCCCGGTGCAGCATATTCTTTTCCTGCGCGGGCGAGATAAACGACTTCTCGTCGCTCACGCAGCAAAAAGAAACGGCGCCTGCATATTGAGCTCACCCCAGAAGGGGACGCACTTTTATAGCATCTACACGCTCGCTGCGGCGAGAGCCATTTATTTATACGAGGAACGCTAGACTACCTTCTGCCGCTACATGGAATGGCCAATTTGTTTACTTTTTATTATTTCCAAAAGCGGGATGCTCTGTGTGGAAACTCCGGGTTATCGAACCGTCCGTCATGCCCGTTGCCGGCCTTGAAATACCGTAGGATTATCTTTTCTCGCGTGCGATTTTCTCGTACGGTTATGGGTAAGTTTTCCTACACGGATTCGAACCATGCCACTGAGGAATCATACTTTAGCCAGCATGGCCTACGGCACACCGTTTAAATACCGTGCAATGAAGTGCTCTCACGTCCAGTTTACTCGTGTGAACATCGATATTGATGACGATAAAGATAGGAATATGGATATCAATATGAATATAAATAATTTTCCCATTTTCCTATCAGGATACGAACAATGCTCCGACGGAATCATACTTGACACAAGCGGCTTACGGTTGAAATACAGTGCAAGGAATTTTTATCGTGCGCAGTATACTCATGGGAATATGGATGTGGCTATGGATATGGATATGGATATGGATATGGATATGGATACGTTTTCCTATGAGCATTCGAACTATGTCGCTGCGGACTCATGCCTTGCAAAGTGCGCCCTACCTTCACTCGTTCGCCATTAACCTGAGTTTGGTGTGGGCGCAACAATGTCTGCGTGGAAAAATGGTGCGAACGTAATCTGGTTGGCGTGAGCGCTTCCGCCCGCCGTTATGAGCGATGACTGCTCCACCGTGCGAGAAACCAGCTGAGGTCCTCTTTGCGAGGAACGTAATGGAACTGCCGCTTTGTGTGCGGGGAACGGCGGGTGATCGGCGTGCGCGTTTGGGAATTAAACGCTTGTGGAATTACCGCCCGCTTTTAACTTTCCAATGAACGGGCCGACTTCTACGTACGGGAAGAGTAAGGAACCGGAAAGCGGCTGTATGCCGCGTTTTATTGCACGCATCGTTGAACTCTTTCTGGGAACTTTGATGCTTAGACGAGTTTGCTTACCTGGGCTTTGTTCGGTCGTGTAAATTACCTTGTATAATGTGCATTTGAAGCTTTGAAACGAAGGCCAGGAATCCACCGCTTCAGCAGCCTTTACCTGAGGAAGCAAGTAGCTAAGAAATAACGGTTGTTCGATACGTTGCAATCATCATCATCATCATCATCATCGTCATCATCATCATCATGATGGTTCTGTCCATGTGAAGGTGAAGGCCTCTAAAAAGGTCTCCAGCCCACGTCTAGCGAGTGCTAGCTGAGTCACACCCTTCCCCTCGAATTTTTGTAGCTCCTCCTTTCACGGAGTTTTTCGGCGACCCCTATTGCTTTGAAAGTCTATTCAAAGCCATTTCGTTAAACGGACGGTCCACCTGTTGCCCTTCATGAGCCTAACGTGACCCTCCCATGACCATTTTTGTTGCTTAATTTGAGCTGGAATGTCTTCCACACGAGTGTGTTGTCTAATCTACGTGCCTGTTTTTTATCCCTTAGCGTGACCCCCTATCATCTTTCCATAGCCCATTGGGGCGATATAAGTTTCCTTTCAAGTGGTTTAGTAATACCGCAAGTTTCTTACACATAAGTCATTACTGGAAGAACAAATAGGTTAAATACAAGCTTTTTGACTGAAAGAGGAGGTTAGTAGTCGGGATATCAGAATTTCTACCAAAAGCAGCCCTCCCGAAGCCTATTCTGCGGGTAGTTTCTTTTTCATAGTTGAGATCAGCCCCTATAGCGACTACGTCTATCAGACCAAAATAGACGTAGTCGCTCACTGTTTTGAAGACTTCGTTACCTACCTTAAAGTGACGTTCCTTGGCATGCTGATTGAACACTATCTTTGATTTTTTATGCTTGCTATCCTGCTATCATACTTTCCGAGAATAATTGGCAATGCATGCGGTGCAATTTTCGGCTACATTGACCGGACAAGACAATAGACAGTTTTAGCATATCGGTAGCGTGTTCACGTTACCGTTTACCGTGTTACCCGAGGCTGGAGTTTCCGTTTACCGGTGAAAACAGTAAAACGGGTTTTAGCACATGGTTTACGGTTTGCGCATTCTGGCTTAGCGGCCGCCGTGGGACGCACAGTGACATCTAATGCATTAGTATCGAAACAAATCACGCATAATTTTGTTGCTCACAGCTATCTGTTTTTGTTTAAAGTAGCTTGAATGTTTCACTTTTCAGGTGAAGCGTTCACAATAACATTATTAGTTTAGATACAACTGTAGCCATTACCTGCATAGCTTTAAAAAAGAAGAGTGATGTCGGTGGCGCCATCTACTGAGTACAGTGGGAATTAAAGGGACAGACAACCTATTTTTGTCAAGTATATATTCTCTATCCCAAATGAAAGAGCATCACTTAAAGCACCTTGACGAGAAACAGTTTTGCTGACAACGCCCTAGAACTTTTTAAAATCGATGCGAGCCGTATGTGTCCCTCCCAAAAATTATGCTGGAAACCATGAAATAGAGTAGCGCGGCAACATACTTTTATCTGTATGCGAAATGAAAAACGATATTTAAAAACTTGTCCCCAGCTAAAAAAGTTTGAATCGCAGGCTTTCCTGTTCCTCCATGTGTTTTTTAATGCAACGGTCTATTGTGCACGAATGCGCCATCTGTTGGGATAGACGATAGGTAGAATCTGCCTTCACGGTGTGGAGGTGGAAAGTTCGATTCTCCCCGGGCGCGACGTTTTTCTTTTTTTAAGCTGCCGTTCGCCTATTTGGAAACAGAAATCAAATATTTTGGCAGAACAAACGCCTCTGCCTCAGGAAGAATCGTCAAAGCTCCTTTCCTGAACGCTGCCGTTGATTCTGGGCTTGGTGGTTCAGTTAGCCCACTGACAGCAACCCAGCGGTAGCGGCGGGCGGCCTGTCTTTAGAATTTTCAAAATAATGTTTAGAAATACATATACGATTTAACCTTATACGAATACTTGTGTTAAAAGGTTTTCAAAACGTAAATAAATGTTTTAGCAGTTACAGTAGCTGCTAGGTTTGCAGGTCACGTGACAGGGACACATATTGTAGTGCCAAGTTTCGACACTACGAACCGCCACCCTTCCGATTTCAGGAAGTTTTCTGCCAAATTAAAATTATTTCCGCCAATTTGTTCAAACATTGCTTGTGGTTACCGGGCTATATAAAACGCTGGCTTTCATATGAGCTAGAGAACATATAAGCGACAAAAATCGGTTGTCTGTCCCTTTAAAGTAAACTAAAATTTACGTCTGCGCTAAATATTTTGCATGAAATTGGTAAACTATGTTGAATTAGTAACTCAATAAACTACACTGCCTTACCCGGCACAATTTTGGAGACCTAAAAGCGCTTTGCGTGATCAGAAACTTATCTGACCTAATTGAGGCGGGCGAGGCTTAGCACGAGTAGAGGCGGCCCATTTTGCTCACCCATCCGAAAAAAATAGTTGTTTGTCGTACTCCTGAGCACCATTTAACGAGAAACATGTAACAAACTAAGAATAGTTTTACCGGCTGTATCAAGCATCAAGCGCCCAGCGCACTGCGTCTGCTGTAATCAAGACGAGAGGGTATACTTCGTCTGCTTGGGAAGCGCCGTGGCGACGATAAAGGCTGTGCGGATAAGTTACCGTTCACGGTAACTCGTCGCGCATGCGCAGTCGACTCCCGCAAACCCGGTAAACGGTAACGCAAACATGGTAACGATATGCTAAAACTCTAATGTCGTCTGCAAACCTTAGGTGGCCCACATATTCCCCATTGATTCACACCCGGGTTTTCCTCTACGTAAGCTTTCTGAACGCACCCTTCAGACAGGCTGCAAATAATTGAAGGGATATTTTATACCGTTGCTGGACATCCTTTTTCATAGGAAACTTACTTCTTTCATGGAGCCTTGTAGTTCCCGGGTATCCTTCGTATACATCTTTGAAGATCGCAATGTATGGCGTATAGACTCCATGATCACGTAACGCCTTAATTACTGCTGCAGTGGGCACTCGGTCTATTGATTTTCCATGATCTATAAAAACCATGTGCAACGGTGTATTATATTTTGAAAACTTGTCAGTTACCGGGTTGATAGCGTGAATATGGTCTAAACTCGGGACACCTTTCCCAAAACAGGTCTGTTCTCGTGACCGTTGAAGGTGTAAAGTCGCATTATGCAATTGAGTACCGTAAAAACCCGCGTATAATACGAGTTTTTTTTTCCAAATTTTACTCTGTTAAATTTGTGCCTCGTATTATATGTGGATCCCAAAGTTTTCCCCCGAGAATTTGCACTTTCGGTTTCAGCGGAGGGAGCGCCATCTTGCTGTGGCGTTAGCTGGCTGCTGCTTCTCTCAGCCGGCGCCATTTTGATTGTTTTGACTACGCGAAGGATCTCGGCACGTTCACCGCAAGTCTATCAAGATGTCGGGTGCACTAAAACAGTATTCGGCTGCAATTAAAAGAAAAGTTATTTTATGTGCCGAGACCATCAGAAATTGCGCTGCAGGACGGCAGTTCGGCGTTACCGAAGGCAGCATTCGTGGGTGGAGAAAGCAACTGGTGCTTGACTGGATAAAGTTTGTGTGGTGTCGGCGGCCTGGAGCACTGTTGGGGATTCCCGTCAGTGCTCGTGTTGGACGCCTTTCGCTGCCACCTGGCCGATTCTGTGAAGAAGTTGTTGCACGAACCCCGCACCGAACTCATTGTCATGCCAGGAGGAATGACATCCCAGCAGCTGCAACCGCTAGACATTTGCATCAACTAGCCTCTCAAAGACTGCATCGGGTCCTGCTACCAAGAGTGGATGAGGACAGGATACCCGTAAGTGACAGCTACCGAATGGCTGACGCGGGTTTCTCCAGCGGTGCTTTGTGGCTGGATCGCGGATGCGTGGGCCAGCATTCCAGAGGAGCTCGTCAGTCGCTCTTTTAAGAAATGCGGCATCTCGAACGCCCTTGATAGCACTGAGGACCACTTTCTGTGGGAAGACATTTCCGACAAGGCGACTTCAGCAGACAGCGGCAGCGACCCTGACGATGACTAAACGGACGTCGGGAGACGGTGCCAGCGAAAACTGACAAAGACTGAACGGTAACTGCAGTGCAAATAAATGTTTTATGTGCTCTTTACCTCGCATTATATGCGGATGAAAACTTTTTTTCTGATTTTGATGTCCCCGAATTACACCTCGTATTATACGCGGGTTTTTACGGTACTTCGTAAATAACTTGTAGGTGACTGGGAGCAGGCTGATGGGTTTGTAAATTTGAAGCCCTTAGGCATCACGTTTGTTCAGCAGAACTAAATTCGTGTTTTTTTCACACCTTTGACACCGTTAAAGTGCTCGAGCACTGCGAGAATAGGGCCGCAAGCTTCGTGATCACAATTTCTCCACCGAGGCACAGTAAATCGACCATAATGCCATCATCTCCTGCAGCTTTCACTGAGAAATTAATCAACTTACGTTGAAAGTTTGATTTTCCCGCTAAATGGTGTGTTTTCGTGATCTGTAATGACATCACAAGAACCGAGCGCTCTGCAGCATATTGGAAAGCATTTGTTTACCGTTAGTGAACCTAGATGGCGCCACAATACCATGGCAAGCCGTTTTCGGTTTTTATTTGTTTCTGGCGCTATTTTAACCTGGCTTGTTTTTGTTCAGGAAGAAAATAATCGTTTTGCAAAACAGAGTGCTCGTTCGACAAATATGGTCACTTAAGACACCGTTGCCTGGCTCAATCAGCCAGTGGCGCCTAAAACTACCCCAAAGCTCCGCAGTCCTTTGCAGCTAAGCCAAGCATAGTTCGCGGAGTACCAACAGCTGTACGCATCGGCACTTCTATGCTTACGTGTGTTTTCGTAACTTCCACTCTCGGTCCCACCATTCTTTCTTTGGAAGGAACACGTCCCGTTGGACGAAAACAAGTCGATCACCGAAAAGATGCTTTTGCAGGTAACCAAAAAACTACCTAAGGACCCCAAAAATATTCAAGCATACGATAAGGTAATACGAGAATATATAGAATTATGTATAGCTGAGAAAGTGAGCACGGAAGAAGACAAAAAAAGGAGAACTTCGTTTACCATATGCCACATCAAGCTGTGAATAAAGAGGACAGAGCGACAACCAAGATTCGAATCGTGTTTGATGCATCCGCTAGTCGCACGGCAGGTCGGTCGTTAAATGACAACTAGAAACTGGATCAAACATTGACCCTGACATCGCATCCCTATTGATGAATTTCAGGCAGCACAAAATAGTGATGGCTGCAGACGTGGAGAAAGCTTTTCTTCAAATCACCACTCATGGGGAAGATCGGGATGCACTTTGTTTCTTGTGGTGGAAGGAACTACCGAACAAAGACTCAGATCTCCCGACAGTTGAGACTTGGAGGATGAAGAGAGTTAAATTCGGCAGGAAGCACAGTAGTTTTCTGTTAGCTGCAAGGATTCATCATCATCTAGATGCAGTAAGAGAAAAGTTCCCAAACACAGTGGGTGAACTAAGGAAAAGAATGTACGTCGATGATGTGTTGCTAGGTGCTGAACGTAGGTCAACAGCAGGAACCATGTACAACGAGGCGCGAAGTATATTTGCTGCAGCCGGAATTAATTTAAGGAAGTAGACATCTAGCGATCCAACCCTACGAAGTGTCTTAGACAAGCAAGGGGAAGACCTAGACCGGCGACTGAGACAAGAAGGAAGAATTACGCCCACCTCCCCTCGCGGGAATGCGACGCTGAGGGGGGTTCAAGCGCAAGCGGAGAGCAACCGTCGACCGAAAGGCCGCCGGAGAGCGGCACACCAGTTATATGCGCAGCGCGCCCGAATGAGAGGAGACCGCGGAAGAGAGAGTACTGCACATGCGCCGGCGCCAGTGTGTCTGCCGCGGCTATGACGCAACACAATCCAACACAATCCACTTTAATCCAATCTAAATCCAAGCCAAGCCAAGCCAATACATTCGAATCCAATCCAATGCCCCTCGCCAGAGAGGGGCACCGGAGAGGAGAGGGGGTGAGCAGCGGAGAGCGCAGCTCGCGCGGCGAGGAGAATGGGGGAGGGGCGGACGACAACAACGCCGACGACGCTGTATGGACAAGGCGAGTGAATGAGATGCAGTCGCATCTAAAACTAAAGTGCTGGGAATGAAGTGGAATTTCATATAGAACCAAATTACCTTTCCTAGTACGGCCTGGCGTTCAGAGATAGATGTGACAAAGATAACAAAGCGTCAGCTTTTACCAGCCACTCCAGATTGTACGATCCCCTAGGGCTACTGACACCATTTTCCGTACAAGCCAAGCTGCAATTACAGAATGTTTGGAAAGAGTCATTCACCTGGGATGATCCTTTACCCGATGGATGTCGAACTGCTTGTATGGAATGGATTCCAGAGCTGGAGGTGCTTGACGGATTTTCGTTACCAAGATGCTCACACTCCTTTGGAACAGCGGAAGAGTTGTCGACTCTGCACGTATTTTCTGATGCAATCCCAAGAGCATACGGAGCAGCGGCATATCTTGTGACCACATACACTGATGGAAGCAAGAACACCCAGCTTCTAATGAGTAAAGGAAGAGTTGCACCGCTTAAAGGAGCCATGAAGAGAAAACACGAGTTTGGTTCATTCGAAAGATTGCCTCGTTAGAATCATAACGACACCACTTATAACGCAAACTTCGCTCAAATAAGCTACATAATTAGGAAAAAAGGAAATGACCATGCGACCCACCAGCTCATTTTCCGCAACAGAACCTATGATGTCACTCGAGAATGCTCTGCGATTGGCGGAGGCCGGCAAAAGCAAACGCATGTTAGGCAGAGCTTACAGTTTGCATAGCGAGCTAAATTCCCGTGAAACATACTGCACATTCTTTTTATGACACTAAGAACGGTGGAGTAAACGGTTGAAGTTCCGAATAAACACGCAAGCGTGTGCGCCAATGCGTACGAAACTACCGCCAGCCGAACTCGACATCTTGCCGTCGCCACCGTCGCGCAGACGAATAATCGGGTTCGAGGCTCTTCGGGGCCAACGAACCGTCCCAGCACGCACAGCCGCGACCTTGCTTGGTATCGTAATCCCTTCACAGGAGGTTTGCCGTCATATCGCCAACCAGCAAAGGTAAAAATAGAAACGAGGGGAGTACGGAACAGCAAGCAGCGACGAGATAGTGACAGTCGTCGCAATTTCGGAATGGTGTTGGCTTGCTGCTATTGTTAGGAGCTCATTTCCGGTTTACAACCACTGAAAACTTCAGTTTGTTCGAGAACTTTACAATGAAATTTCGTTGCTACGTTTTGAAATGCCCATCTAGAAGGGGCAAATCGTCGAGGGAGCGCGACATCCCCGCCGGTGAGGAGATCTCCTTTCATGTGCTGACCAACGACGAACCTCGGCGAAGCAAGTGGCTACGTTTTGTGAACTTTGCAAAGGGAGGAGAAAGAGAGCTAAAGGAAGTACGAGTGTGCTCGCTTCATTTCCGAGGAAGTGATTACGGCGGGGACCCTTACGTTAGCTCACTCCTAGGACATGCTGGCGCTCGTCGCCGACTTCGTCAAATCGCTGTCAAAGCGCTCTGACCTTGGCGGAAAAATATGCCGTACACACCGCGCATTGACGCTCGTATCTTTCTGGTCGAAGCAGAGAGCTCGCGCGAACGGCTTTCCATACACGACACCGGCCAACTGGTATAAGCGATACTGCTACTGAAATTGAACTATTATTAACCGTAATAAAAATACGGCACATACGTACCAGTCTGTATTCGTCCGTCGCGACGAGGCAGCGGTGCCGACGACAGGGCGTTCGTCTGTAGTGGCTATCGCGGAATGGTCGCTTTCCCGTCCACCGCGTATCCCACAACTCGTGCCGCTCGTGCACTTAGAAGCATTGAGCGTCCAAGTGGTGTGAGGTTGTTAAATGCAAGCCCGAGCTCCTCGGCGAGAGTTTTGTTCTCCGGATCAGGCGATTCCATGACTGGGCTGCGGGTGCACTAGGTTTTACTAGTATTTTTAAAATGGCCGCCGTCTCGGTCGACTCCCGCGTGTGGGTGCTATATGGAGTCGACATACTAAGTATCTGTTTCATGGACCGGCTCGTATGACGTCATATATTCACGTCACGGAATGTGCAATTTTAGCGGGAGATTTAAACTTTTGGCTTAAATTGCCTTATTTCTCAGTAAATAAAGCATCATTTGCTTCCGGGAAAGCGCTTGGGGTACTATGAAACACCTAATCTTTCGAATAAAACAAACTTTTGTTTTCTCTTCATGGCTCCTTTAAGGACTTAACACTAGCAAGAGTAGAACTTCTTGCAGCAACGGTCGCAGCACGGTTAGCCAAACACATTGTGGACAACTTCGTCTGAAAAATCAAAGACGTGAAGTTTCGACAGACTCACAAATTGTGCTTTGCTGGGTTACATCAAGCAAAATCAAGGACACTTTCGTTCAAAATCGAGTAAATGAAATCAAGAGGAAATCAAGTGCAAACCAATGGAGACGTAAAAAGTGAGGAAAACCCTGCCGACCTGATGACGAGAGGGACAAAAATGAAACAGCTGCTTGCGCCAAAGGCCTGGTTGAAAGGTCCAGTTTGGTTTAGAGGATCTTGTGAGAGACCGGCATATGAAGCACATATAACCAATGGGGAAGAAAAGGAGGTCGCGAACATGGAGAATAATATGCTTACGTCGTGCGATAATCGAGAAAAATTTATTGACGTGAGCAGGTTCGGATCTTATACTAAGGCCCTAAAGATCGCCGCGGGGGTGCTATGTTATGCTGAGAAACTACATCAGGTCCTATAACAGCATAAAAACTCAACAAAGCGGAGTTGTTTCTCATCAGGCAAGAGCAAAAAGAACTCATGCGTACAGGCGAGACGGTAAGGAACGGCACGACGGAAAAGAAAGGCGCGTCACAATTACATGGCATCGGAATTTTCACGGACACTGAAGGTGTAATCAGAGGGAAAGGACTGCTGGAGCGTAGCGATATGTGTGTCGACGAGAAACACCGAATTGTACTGCCGAAAAACAGTAAGCTTTCTGAGCTTTTGGTACGACATGTGCATCATCAGACAATGCACGGCGGCGTGTGTGTAACGCTGACCAGATTACGAACAAAGTTTTGGGTAGTTCAAGTTTGTCAGTTCCCGGGTTGATAGCGTGAATTACCTCATGCGTACAGGCGAGACGGTAAGGAACGGCACGACGGAAAAGAAAGGCGCGTCACAATTACATGGCATCGGAATTTTCACGGACACTGAAGGTGTAATCAGAGTGAAAGGACGGCTGGAGCGTAGCGATATGTGTGTCGACGAGAAACACCCAATTGTACTGCCGAAAAACAGTAAGCTTTCTGAGCTTTTGGTACGACATGTGCATCATCAGACAATGCACGGCGGCGTCTGTGTAACGCTGACCTGATTACGAACAAAGTTTTGGGTAGTTCAAGTTTGACAGTTAACCCGAATGATCATTAGGAGAAGCATTACATGCAAGAGATTGAATGCTTGACCGATGAATCAGGAAATGGCGCCATTGCCAGCTGATAGAATCATCCAATCAAGTCCTTTTAAAGTCATATGAGGCGGTTTCACTGGACCACTGTACGCTAGAGAGGAAAGAGGACACACTGAGCAAAGGATGTACATTGTCATTTTCACGTGTGCGGTGACGCGAGCGGTACATCTTGGGCTGATGAAGAGCACATCCTCCGAGTTCTTTATACATGCTTTTAGAAGATTCGTGGCCAGAAGGGGCATGTGCAAGACCGTCTACAGCGATAATGCAAGATCATTCACAAGGTCGCAAAAAGAAATCAATAAAATACTCAGGATGGAGGCTGACAAACTGCGTCTATTCACAACGAATCTTCAGATCAAGTGGAAGTACATAGCAGAGTTAGCACCCTGGTGGCCCGGATTTTATGAAAGACTGATAAGAAGTTTTAAGTCAGCCATCAGAAAGACTATTGGAAGACGGCTTATGACAGAAGAACAACTCCAGGCAATTGTTGTGGAAGCTGAAGGGGTACTCAACAACAGACCGCTCACTTATGTATATGACGACCCAAACGAACCGTTGTCGATTACCCCGGCCGACGTCATAGGCGGTAGACAGAGACTTCATCAAGAGCCCACAGCCGCCGAAACATGCCTACGAGGTTTATGGAAGAACTCCCAGGAAACAACAGCAGCGTGGTGGGAAAGATGGCAGTAGGAATACCTAGCAGAATTAAGAAGCGCAAGCTTGAAGTCGTCAGCTAACACAACGACTAAAAAAGGGGACAGTTTTACTGGGGGCAAGCCACACTAAGCCCATTGGAAGCTGTGCAAATTGGAGAAGATATTTCCAGGTAGAGACGGCCTAGTCAGGGCATGTTTGCTGAAGACACCTGACCGACAGTTAACCAGGAGACTGGTACAGCTTTTGTACTCCATATAGGGATGCTACAATTGAATCTCGCGGGCAGGAAGATGTAGAAAACCAAAGAGAAGAAGCGAGGAAGAAGAAGTGTAGAAGAATAAGAAATCACATGCACGTTCCAGTTCTAGTCATCATCATGCTTTTCGAGGATACATATGTGTTCGTCGCAACATCACCACGGCCTCAGCGATTCCTCCGTCCCACGTGTATCGCGATGAAGGTTGTTCCCGATTACAAAACGTCTCCCCTCACGGTACAGGCGAAATTATTTACCTTTTGCGCCCTTAGCGAAAGCGAAACTGATCAAAAATGTACGTAGGTAACAAGACTGTCTGTAAAATCACTGGCAACGAAGTACGTCTGGCTCCGCAAACAGACGCTTAAATGAAACTCTGTTGTCGAAAAAAGAAAACAATGTACAGTGGAGACACTTGATATTTACAGGACACTGACCTTGACTTGACAGGACATTAAGAAGAAGGATAAAAAAACAGGAAGGGTTTGCTGTGAACGCTACTTATATACCATTTTAATGCCAAAGATTTAGGTGGCTCATTTGGTGAGAACAGCGCCGCGGCAGAAACGTGGCGCGACAAATCCGGCTCCGGAATTCTCATCCGCTGCAACGCGTCCAGTATTGCGCAAAATTAAATAAACGCAGAAAACACAGCCTGCCGTGTGGTTCAGACGTAGAACCCAAAGTAAATAAACGCGCCTTTGTCAACAAAGCCTGGGAAAGCGCAAGAGGCCAGCTTTTCACAACTCTGGCCACTTTTCAATCAGCAACGCAGGTGTCAGCAGACAGCAAGGACTCTTTTAGTCATTGCTCTTTGCGTAAAGGAACCACTCCAGTTTATTTGCGCACTTAACATTTATTCACTTAATTGTATTGTATACCTTTGGTGCTTTTATGGCATTCTAATGTCACTTTTGTTGTGTTGATTCTTTTCTCTTTATAATATTTTATGTTGTGTCGGCTTTCAACTCATTGCCCCCCTCTGTAATGCCCACTTGGGCCCTTAGGGTACCTAAATAAATAAATAAATAAATAAATAAATAAATAAAAAGTGAACTAGAATAATTTTTTATACCCTAGAGCCTTTTTCTGACCGAATGCACATACAGCGACACGGGTAGCGCTCTACTAGTGCAAGGATTACAATATTGTTATTTTTGGTTATTTATTAATAATTTAATACCGATTGGAAGGCCAGAGGATGTGTGTAAGTTATGCAGGTAAGATGGTACATTTTGGCCAACATCACGGTAGAGTTGGGGGTGCGTAGTGCCCGTTATTCTGGGACCGAGTAGAGTCTGAGTTTGTAGTCTGTGGTATATAGCGGCCTGTGGGTGAGGAAGGGAGAAAATCTCTTGAGAAAGTTTCTACGTCTATTATGGGTACAGCAGGTAAATTTGACTGGAGTACTTTACGTGACGCACTAATCTGAGTATTGGATACACTTGTTTCCTACGTTCTAGAAGCATAGCGGAATTTGCAGAAAGTTTAAGAAATGGGCCAGGGTCCCTTTGAAACCAACTGTTTTGTGTGCAACAAGAGACATGGGCGCTTTTTGTATTGAGAAGATAATTTATTTTGCGTTGTTTTCACCTAAAATAGTAAAGCATTCATTTTGTTTAAAGGATAGCGAGAAATCTACAGCAGCAATTTTTGATTTCGTATTTTTTAAACCTAAACGATGAGATTCATTAAACTATGCAGCGCAGGTAGTGCGGCTGGCAGCTGAACAAATAATGGCAACTGGCCGGATGCCGTTAGGGCTCTACTAGGAAACGGCGGGCCAAGCGCCGTTTTTTCGATCAGGTAAAGTATGACCGAGACTTCAGTGCAAGCTGTGGGGCGGTCCTTCAGAATCGCCAAGTATTTTTACCGTTTTCAAAGTGTACTGAATTCAGTTTTGGGTGTCCCGACACTACTGACCGCGCTTCATCACAATCGAACACTGCCTATCATATTTCACTCTCCCGGTGCCCCTGCGAAACATCTCTCCCATTTGTTCGATTGTAGACGCTTCGCACTGTGTGGTTGAAGGCGTACCCTACCCACACATCTTAGAACAGTTTTCACCCTCTCGGGCGCTTTCCCAAGAAGCTTTCTCCTGCCGAACCATTCTAAAGCACTTTCGTACAGCAGCTCCTGAAGGCATACCTCACCGCCAAGCACCCGCTTTTTCGCCGAGGGCCTGTATTTCGTGATTGTCACCGATCACAAACCTCTTAATAAATCATTCAACTCTTCTAGGGCTGTATAGTCTCGTTCAGAGACGCGACATTTGTCGTACCTGTAGAACTTACAACGGGCATTTAGCACGTCGAGAGATTCCGGGTAAAGCCCTCCACTGCTGTGATACAAGGCTCCTGTTTCAGGCCGCAAACGTTGACTCAATTTCAACGGGGCGGCGGCCACTTCCGCACACTGCGTTCTTGGAACAATAATATTCTTCACCTCTAGAACAACCTTTTTTCCGCATTTGGGAACAGCGTTGTTTACTATGTTGACGTGTTAGCAAACCTTAAAAACCTATAGCTGTCTTCCGTCCACCGGACGGGCTACCTGAAACGCTATCCACCGCCTCTCCCATCTGGAAGTTCGTGTCCCACAGCATTCGGCTGGCGAGAGATACGTCTGACCGGGAATGTACATCGCTGTTCGTGCATGGACCCGTTCCACCATCGCCTGCCAGAAATAAGAAGCCCCTCGGCCTACCACATCGCCTTTGACCACATTGCCCTTGCCGGAATATGGGTTATCCACAATTTCCGAGGACTTGGTTGGCACACAATGACCCTCCGAGTGGCAGCGCTACATATTAACTATAATTGACCATTTTACCCGATGGCCGGAAAGGGTTTCAAGCGAGGAAGTCACGGTCGAGACTGCTTCTTCGGCGCCTACGCCAACATAGGTGACCCTTTCGGTGTCGCGGTAAGAGCAATCACGCACAGGCGCCCGCCAATTTAAGTCCAGACTTCTTCAGTGTTTTACATGATTTCACACGGCCTTACCCAAAATATAATTGCCAACTATCCCCAAGCTACCAGCGTGGTCTGGTGGTTTCATAGTCCCTAAGAAGCCTTACCGGAGGCTCACAACTCCTTAGCAATGGGCACTTTACCTCTCATCGTTTATGCTACGGCTACCTAATACGAAGGTTACGCCGCCTCTCTCAAACTATAAATGCCTGACCTCATCACAGAGGCGTAACATATGTGTTCACTTATTGGGGAGAAAATGTTGGCAGCACCAAAGTAAATATTTTCAAAATACAAGAAAGCCGGAACGACAAGATTATAAACGAGACAGCGGCTATCAGCGAAACCCTCAGCAAAGAGCAGAATAAAACAAAATAAGACAAAAAATATGACAATAGTAAGACAACACAAACCAAAATAAGACAAAAATAAGACTAAAATAAAACAACAAGATGTCTTGAACGTTTATAATTATTAGCTTGTGATAAAAAGTTATAAAAATTCCTTCTTATTCCTGATATGGTTCCTCTTTCGCATTTCTCATGTTGAAAAAAAAATACTGTGCATCAGATCCCGGAAATGCACATCATCTGGGCCCCCGGACACGAGTCTTTCGAGGGGAACGAGGCGGCACACGCCACTGCCCGCGTTCATACACACCGGGCCGTTTCTCAAGAAGGAGAACTCACGCAACCGCTTCGCTGTCCCAAGCCCGCTACTCTTAATTCATACGCGGACATCCTCGCCCATTACCACCACGACCGACAACGCTTCCCACAACCACATCTCCATTTATCCAGAGCAGAGGCGACTGCCTTTCTCCGACTCCAGACAAATTCCTAGCCTCACCCCACTATCCTCCATGCCATGCACCCCACCCTCTACTACTCTACCTGTAATTTCTGTCCCCAACCCCGCACCCTATACCACATGGTATGGGAGTGTCAGAAAACCCCATCCCTTACCCCAAATTCTCACCCAACGTACGAGCAGTGGACGGGCCAGCTGGCCAGCACCGACCTCTCAGTCCAGCGTAGCCTGGTGGGGAGGGCTAAAGCAGCCAGCGCGGACCAGGGCTTCCCGATCTACAGGAGGCCCCCCACCGGGCGGGCGTCCAACCATCAGCGCCTGAAGCTCGTCTACATGAGGTTTATTCACTCCACTTCACTGTGGAAGTAGTTTTGCCTCTCACCTGATATACAAGGTACCGCATGTATTTTTCTACCGCGTTAAAACCTACCTTCATGTACTGATAACTTCAATAGTGGTGAAGGGCCTATGTTTATGTTTCTTGAAAGGAAACTTGCATCTTACAATTGCAACAAAAGCACCATTTACATTTCATGGTGAATGGAGACGTTACTCCGCAGGTACGCCATCTACCTAGAGTTTCAATTTTTGATGCGTAGCATTCTTTGGCGACAACCCTTACAGCCAGGACCGTGTAACGCCCTTCATTTTCACAAAAATGTAGGTTGGGCGGAAGTAACAATAATCATTTGTTGCGGAAGTAAAAATATAATTGTTTCACTATGGTAGTAGCAGTCGTCGTCATATCCATCTATACCGTCGTCTTCCCCAAACGTGAGTTTCGCTCTGCATACCCCAGGTGGTGCCGTTGTTCCAAGATCAACTTGCGCTGGCTCGCACGTCCAAATAAGCCGCCATTTTCCCATAGGCGAAAATCGTTTTTATATATTTGTAGAATAAACAGGTAAGTACCGTCGTTGTTCCCGGTGTCAAACAAAATGGACCGCAAAATGCGACCTTTGTGTGAAGTTTGAGCGCGAACAGAGCGATGGTTCACTCAGGAAATTTTTTAAAAGTGTTCCAATTATCGTCGCACCACCCCGTACATACATGCACTCATGCACACATACATACATGAATACATACGGATTAATACATACGGATAAATACATACGGATTAAGAATAAATACTACTAAGACAACTTTTATTGCATTCAACAACAAAAAGAGGCCCCTCGGCTTTACTTATTCTTTAGGTAATGCTACCATCAACAGAACTGATAAGGTTAAATATGCGGGCGTCACACTTACAAGTAACCTCAGTTGGGAAACGCCCATTGACAACGTTTGTCAGGGTGCACTTCGGAAAATGGCATTTTTGAAAAGAAAGTTGCGCAATATTCCTCCTGCTGTGAAATTAAACGCATACAAAGCACTAGTACGACCTAAGTTGGAGTATGCAGATGTTATTTGGAGCCCTTAGCATCAATACTTGATCAGCGAAATTGAAAGAGTACAGAATTTAGATTTGCGCTTCATTTATTCTGTTTATTCGCTCCGTCGAGCGTAACCACTTTACGTAATTAGGCAAACCTCCAAAAACTCGAGCAGCGTAGGGTCATATATAGCTTAAAATTTCTTTATCAGCTTTACTACGGTCACTTCAAATTGTTGCGGGAATACTACATCCCACAGCCTTTCAAACGTTCAGCGAGAACACATCACAGTAAGACTATTAGGCAACCGATTAGCCACATTAATTTGTATAACGTTTCTTTGTTTCCTCGTGCAATTTCTTACTGGAACATGTTACCTGAAGAAACAGTGAACTTGGTGTCGTTAGAAGTGCTTTCTCAACGTATTGGCAATGTATGCTTTGGTTGAAGTGTTATTTCAAAATTGCAAGACATTATCATTGTGTTCTTGTCCACACCCGTTTGTGTCAGCATATTTACGTCTACACGTATGTGTGCTGTGCGTTTTAAAATTACGTCAAGCAACAGTGATGTATTGTCGAGTTGTATGTTGCACTTCTGTCGAGTATTTCCTTATGTTCACTCCTGTATGGACCGAAGAAGGGCTTGCAGTATCTGTAAATAAATAAATAAAAATACGTACATACATCCATCAATCCATTCATACATACATACATACATACATACATACATACATACATACATACATACATACATACATACATACATACATACATACATACATACATACATACATACATACATACATGCGGGAATGCATATGTGTGTATGTATTTCGGTAATAACATGCTGCAATTTAATGATGATTACCTGATTGAGCAGATTTCCGCAGAAGTAAACGGAGCACGGGAGCAGCGGCCGAATAGCATTCGGGCACTACGGAGTGACATTCTGGGAGTGCGTTGGCATTGGCCCCCGCCCTCTGTATATCTAATCGCCATTTTGCTGACGCATCAGATGGGGTGTAACATTTTTCAAAGGGCAGCGCGAATCTGGTTGTGGCGCTGGTTGCACTGCCACTCAAAGCTACCTGCCGCGACTTAATCCGTCGCTGTTGAGCTGGAATAAGCTACGCGCATGCAAACAAGTTCCCTGTCACTTGATAATTGTCCGCCAACATTATCCCCTGCTATTTCAGAAGATTGTTTTACATGTGCCGCTTTGGTGGAATCAACTTTCATGTTTCAATTTCGATTCAATGTGTTCTCATGCCTTCTTAACTCGATAGCGATTTTCCTTAGTTGACGTACCGGTTTTGTCGTAAAGACTTGGGGCTTCCGATAGCTCTCATTGAATATTCATCGGAGTGTGGAATAGATGATGAAGTCACGTTCCATAACAGTTTTCAAGTACAAGAGAAGTGTTGGTGCCCCGTTCATTTGTTAACCGAATAACTGGCCACAATGCAGTCCGTGCCAAGAACAAGTGAAAAACAGGGTCTCAGTGGTCATGATCACGGGTCAAAATAAAATGTTTTCTCATCGTCAGAACAAAAAAGACGGCGTCATTCTGGTGTGCACAAACTAGCTGTGGGTGCAGTGTTTCTAAGACGACGCGTTAGGGAACTTCTCACCATGTGTCATGTCTCTTCTATGCTTAGCATGTGGGAGAGAAAAGCATTGTCTCGAGCGAAGCGTCAATAATTTATCGGAAACGTTTAGACACAAGCTGTCAGAAATACCTGCCACCAAAAGAGGCTTACTCATCCCTCTGTTAAACACGTTGGCTTGACGAAGATCTGAAGATCTCATATGTGTTTCAGAAAACGAATTTGTATACGACCAGGGTGGAGAAGGGTGGGAACAAACATGGCGTGCGACTCTCGCTTCACCACACCCTCTTCTACCATAGAAACTCCGGGGCGTCAATTCCCTTTAACCGTCAAAAAAAAAAAAAAAAAAGAAACGGGACGGCAGTTTAGAGGTCGGCTCCTGTTTTCTATGGGGAGAGAAAGGTGAAGAGGTGTCAGCGGAGCGTCGCCACTCCCCCGCCGTCTGGTGGAGCTGCGGCCAAAGGAAGCCCCTCCACCTTTTCGGCATGGCGAGAGAAAATGAGTGAAATGCCAGCGGGCGCGAACAATTCTGGGGGCTGCGCGTCACACCTGCTCCTCGGACGTTTTACTCTTCAGACTCCTCAAAAGATTGGATCTCTTTTTTTGTTTGTGTGACGCCATTTTTATCTTTTGTAGCGCGCAAGGCACTGTTCAAGATAGACGCGATAACATTGAAATATGGGCAGTACAACAAAAACCAAAATTTAATTTGATCTCGCTTTAATATAGCCCGGGGTGCGCCGGCGTTAAACGGGAAAAACTCAGTGGTTTTCGCTTTTTGAAACGTTCGTTTAAAGGGCTTTGCGGTCTGCGCGAAGCTCCCTAGAAGACAGAAAGGGTGAAGGAGTGACGGACACGACCAGTAATTGTCTTGATTAAATATTGAATCTTACCCGTCTTACGTTATAGTCACGCGGCTGTGTTTCGAACTTTTAGGCGCTAAACGCTTTCCATATTTGTTGTATTGATGTTACATAAAGATTGAATCCAAAAATAGTGTTGGTAATATTACTGCCAGTCTTATTACCAGCATCGCAGAACCACAAAAGGGCGAGTGGCGAGTATATACATAACGGCGCGAACAAAAAGGGCGAGCCCGTAACCAAAGCTTATCTTCGAGTTTGTACAACCGCTACATCGTAACCTAAGAAGAAAGAAACGCACACCAGGAAATCGAAGCTCCAATAACAGAAGTGCAGAGCCGTTTAAGACAGCTGTTAAACTCCATGGAATGGTGTGTTTCCAAAGGTGCTTATTTGTCAAATCGGAAATCGCAGGAACGCAATGTCACAAGGTTGCACTCTTGAAGAAAAGTGGTTTGATACCCACTGATGAACAGTGCCAGCTTCTCTCTCTTTGTCAAATAACGCAAAGTATCTTGCTTGACAAGCCAATTCCGAAAATTCGCGTTGAAATGCAGGGAACAAAAAAAAAAAAGCTGAGAAAAACCGAGGAAGCTTTAAACTACTGCCCTGCGTAAAGGGCCGTTTGCAGATTAGAACGAAAGCCTCGATTCTTTTAAAGGGACATTCAGGACAGAATACAAGTGTGGCTAATTAAAAAAACTATTTTGTTCCGCATAACAGCGACACCAATTTTATCGCGAACTTCAAAAAAATAACCGATATACCTATTAAAATATATCAAGCAGTTGCAGCTCTCCCGCCAATTGACATAACTCTCGAAAAGAAAAGAAAAAAAAACGTCAATTCCGTCAATTCCGAAGTACGAGGGGGGGTGTGGGGAGGGGGCTCTACTGTTGATAGAACAGTGCTAGGAAACGTATGGCCTCGTGTCTGGAATGTATGTCTCTTTTTGTTTGTGTCTGGCACTGGCGCTCGCTAAATCGTACTGAATTGTGCAATAATCAAACACCGTATAGGACAGCATGCTGCAAGCAACGGCTTATGTGCTATTTCCGCTCTTAAAGCAGTCATCTTTTTCATTTGCCAACGATCTTTTTCTTTTTCTTGGTTCAATTTCCATTGGCGAATGTTAATTTTGCTGTCATATTGGGTCTTTATATCCAGTTTCTGGTGGCCGCGCTTTCTTCTTTAATTTCGTTTATTAGTGCTCGGATAGCCTAACAACCTTTCCATGTTTTTGTGTCATACTTTATGAATATCGGATGCCCGAGTACGCGCCAGGGAAGGTGTACTTCGGAACTATGAATACGGGAATGATAAACAACGCTAATGGCTCGGACACATGCACTGGCGCGGGGGGCGGTTTGCAAACCACCACTGCGAGGGTGTGCCGTGGGCTATGAACCGGAACTGAACGTGATTGTCTGGAGAGGTGGCGTTGACTTGCTCGTTCTTTTTTTTTTCGTTTGGTGGTTTGGCAGCCCCGCTATCCGCGTTCAGTTTCTTTCCGCAGTTTTTTATTTGTATTTTGAGTTTGACATTGTCATCGTGTATACACGCGTTGACTTTGAATATTTTGTTGAAGTTGTACGTTTATACGAATATATATATATCTAGCTGTTTGGCACAAAATACCCGCAGCCACTTACATCTCATATTTTGTTCGTACAGTGAACATGTGATTGCGAAAGCTAAACCGATTAATGTGAATACAAAGAGGGGAACAGCGCAACACAGACACAAGAAAAAGAAGGTGACAACCACGAGCACTGTGGTTGTGGTTGTCACCTTCTTTTTCTTGTGTCTGTGTTGCGCTGTTCCCCTCTCTGTAATCATGCACCAACTCGCCCAAGCGTTAACCCTTGCAGGATTAATGTGAAGCCGCTGGCTCTTTCTGACTGTGCACTTCCTGTCGCTGTTGCGTAGACCTTCCGTCCGCCAATAGATTGTAGCAATGGCCGAGCCTTTGTTCTCCTAGGTGGAGAAAGGCGGCAGGCGGGCGTGTTCTTTCCATGATGGGCTTTTGTGTCGCCAGTCGCTTAGCCACACTTATTTCTCTTTTTTCTTCAGTGCTAGCCTTTAGGTGAAGCCTTTGGGATTTTTTTAGTACTTGTGACCAGATACGGCCAGACTGCTGCACTGATCAGACCATCCTCTTGAGCGCCAACGCTTCGTGTTAACCCTGCCTTATTGTTGTTTTGTTGGTGTTCCACCCATTGTTCAATCGATTCCTTCTGTTTTTAGTTTTTTCCCCTCGCTTTTACGTCATTGATACCCCATGCGCTCAAGGGGCGGCTGCGGTCAGTCTGGTCTCGTTGTGCTCCAAAAACTCTTGTTAACCCAGCTTTACATGTTGCTCCATCTTTTTCTAATTGGTGTTCCATCTTCTATTTTCCCCTGTTTTGTTTTTGTTTCTCACCAACATATTTAAGCTACCATGTCCTTCGCTTTCCGCTTAGAGCTGTCAGCTAGGTCGTGGCTCTTCGTAGCCCCTGACAGAGCAGCTCGAGCCGACATGTTAATTTTTTGAATGGGAAGGGAGGCAAAGCATGTTCATTCTGAGCCTTGCCGAATACAAAAAGATACAAGAAAACAGTCAATAAAGATGAGTTATGTGGACGCCCGCATCATTCGCACTATTCGAAAGAAAAAGTGGCGCAACAATGTTCCATCCTACTTGTTACCCGTTGGAAAAGTTGTCCTATTTTTGCGTACCTGTCAGTGGCTCCGGTTATAGGGGGCGCGCCTTCCAACGGCCCGTATTTTAGGAACGATAAGTTCGACACCCGTATTGATGGGGAACGTTGTCGTTTCTCAAGCTGTGGCAGCGTCTCGGATTCGTTGTGACGTGCGACTATTGCGCTGTTAGTCACGCTGTCAGTGACGTTTGGCTGATCATTGCCGCACCTGCCAATGCATGCCGGGTTTTTTTTTTTTAAGATGGCACGTCTGGTTGCCTTCTTCGTCTAAATGACGAATTCCAGACGCAGTACACATTATGAAAGACGCTATTTCTTTCCCACCCCAGCGATCAGTTAAACAAAAAAAAAAGCAATTTCTACCACTGCCTTGACAGGGACCAGTAGCTCGATGCATCTCACTTCACAGGGGCTTACTGATCCACGTGACTATTCACCCCGAGATCGAACACAGTCGGCCCCTGGCGGCGGCGGGACGAACCGCTACTAGTGTGGATGGATGGCGCTCCCGCGTCGTCTGCTAGTTCACGTTGCGCGCTGCGCAAGACTCGTGCTGCACACGCTAAAAAACCGAATATGAGCACTTGTTTGGCCCTAAGCAGTGGCATAGTTACCTCTACCTCAACATTTCTTCTAGATACGCAATCATGAGCGGCTGTTGCGGGTCAATGCGCTGGTTTAATTCCACGAAACATCTATTCCGTGGTCACCGCTTGAGTGTGAAACGGCTGTAAACGTTGCTTCGGCGCATTGCACTCCTCTTATTGATGAGTGCAGTCGTCTGCCGTTTCGGGAACGTAAAAGGGTGCTTTTTGAAGTTGTCTGGGTGGTTATTTAAAGGATAAAAGTTTAATACACGGAACGGGTGACAAGCGACAAGACCTGTGCATACCCGTGTTTGCCACACACTTGTAAAATTCTACCCGTGCCTTTGCCACCCCCTTGTAAAATTCAAGAAACAAACAAAAACCGTTACAGTGCCCACGACCCGTGCGCTATCGCCATACGTTACCGGGGGCGTATTTTAAACCCGCAAGTGCCTGTGTGATCGAATTCTTCCGGTAACTTTTAGAAAATAAGTACCATTTTTGGACGGACGTTGCTCGTACTGTGTTGCAAATTTTACATATTGTTTGAAATACGTTTCTGTAGACGCGCAGCGTATCTCGGGTGGATTTATGGGTAAAATTAAGCAGTTGTGAGTTTGTGCCTGTCCTGTGGCATTTCGTGCGTCATTTTTATATATCCCGCTTTCAAATCCCAACATGAATAACCTTGTCCAGAAACGGGTGTCACTCAGCATAACCAATTGCCTAATAGGGTCACGTTTTAACAACTTAAGGTGAACCTAAGTTTAAAGAAGGAGGAAAAATCGCGTAATATAATGCACGTTGTTTGCCGCATGTGTGGAGTGTGTGTGCCATGACTCGCTGGATTTTTTTTATTTTTCCCACAATGCTCGCTTTCAATACAATTTTAAAAAAGGCGAGCTACAATTCCTGGACAATCTCGGGCCAAAAGGGGGTTAAAGGGACACTGAAGTGAATTTGTCAAGCTCCCGTTATTGCTTGCACTGCGTAGACTGGCTCAAATTAGCACACTTTTCATCGTTTATCCGGTTGACAAATCGGTAATTATTTTACAAAGCGCGAAAGAAGAAAAACTACCATACGCGGTTTGCGACGGCCGCACCAACTAAAGCTGTGACGTTGGGAGGAGCGGGCACCGTGATTGGACGATGCCCAAGGTGAGCAACCAAACAAGTTTCGGTTTCGGTTTCGGTTCTGTAAAACACAACCGGTGGCGTTGTTGGATGGGCATTCTCAATAACTCAGTAATCATCATACCGCGCTTCTGCCATGTTGTCAGCTGTAAAAATGCATAAGGATAAGCCTCCCAGGACGGCTTGGAATCGTAGCATTCACTAGCCGAGGCCTACGCAGTGCATGAACGCCCTCCGCGTCCCGGAGACGCTCAAATGCCATGCGCTTTTCCCCCATATTTGGAGCTTGCCTCACTCGTGCCTGTGCCGTAAAAAGCGTGTTAGCACCAGGCCAAGGGTCTGTTCATTCTGGCCTGGGCCCACTGCCCGCAAGCAGTCGGTGCTTATGGCAACAGCACGCCAACGAGAACTCGCTAGCGCGCCAGTGCCAGCCTGCGCGCGTTCTGTGAACTAGTGCCAACAGCACGCCAACGAGAACTCGCCAGCGCGCCAGTGCCAGCCTGCGCGCGTTCTGTGAACTAGTTCGTGGAGCCATGAACGTTGCGGCCCAAAAAAAGGTGAACTCAATGTAGAAAACATCGGCAGAAAACGAAAAAGTTAACTTACACAAAAAAAAAGCACGTACCCGCGGGGACTCGAACTCGTGACTTGCAAAACACTTGCGGCGGCATACCCAGCGCCCCAGACCACTCGGCCACTTTTTTTTTCTTTATTGCCTTCTTTGACAGGATGACAAAACAAAGACACACGTAACTGATAATCTGTACACTCAATACTCAATACAAATACTAGAACTGCAGCCCTTCTTGGGCAAGCGGGGTGATTTCAATATTCTTTCATTACCAGCAATGCTTCAATTGTGGGTAGCCACTCGGGTTTAGAGGGCTGAAGTTACAGTATCTGCACAAAAGAACCTATTGAATCTTTGAAGTAGTGTCTGATGAGCCTGGCATCTGGGTCGGAGTAGCGTACCGCCATCCTGTTTCTCCAGATGCTATGTAGTCCATACAGCATAATTGTGTCAAGCGGCACACCGTTCTCATTTTCAACGTTCAAAAACCTAATACCGTAAGCATCGACAGGCAAATCTTTTTTGAGTGTTCGCTGTAGGATGTCCTAAAAGAACACCGCTCCCCAACAGTCCAAGAACACGTGCTCAATTGTTTCTGGCTTTAGACACAGAAAACAGTGCACACCCCATGGCACAAACCATCCCTTTTCCTCCATCCAGGTCTTTACTTCCAGTGTTCCAGTATGAAGTTTAAAAAAGAAAGATTTCACTCCACCTGGGACCGTCATTATTTTCACTCGCTTAAGTACATCTCTCTCGGGCCTTAGATTACACTTGCTGTGGTATATTGGCACTGGCAATACACTCTCGACGATATCTTTGTACAGTTTCTTCCGACTCCCCCCGCTTAAATACTCTAAAGATAAACGCACTGAAAGAAAACGGTATGACCACACCACCTCCTTAAAAAATCCACGTACAGTTCCCCTCATGTACTCAGAGCTCCCAACAAATTCAGGCAAAAGTCTTCCAAGTCGCAGCTGACAAACCGTCCTAAGAAACGCGTCTTCAACATCACGAAGAAACAGAAATCTATTGACCACTTGCCTTAAAAATAAGTGCGATAAACCAAGTCCGCCTTCACGCACTTTCCGAAAGAGGTTCGTTCTGTTCGTTCTTTCCCATGATGAACTCCAGATAAACACGGCGAACACACGATGAAATTTCTGAATATGAGCCCTTGAACAGTGCAAAACTTGCATTACATACCACAGCTTGCTTATAAAAAACGAATTGCAAACTGTGGCCCTCGCAAACATTGATAAACCCCACCCTTTCCAGTTCTCTGTCTTTTCTCGAAGTTCCTTGAGTTGCTTGGTCCAGTAAGGGTCACTGTCTTGATAACTGTCTAGTGGCACCCCCAGGTGCTTAACAGGACTCGTGACCCACTGGATGTTGGCGAAAACGCTTGGCGTGGACTGCCATTCACCATGCCAAAAGCCTAAGCATTTAGACCAGTCTACTGCACTACCGCTAGCTAAGCAAAAGTGTTTCACGGTTTGTACTACCTCGAGAATGCTTTCTTTAGTAGTGCAGAATACTGCAATGTCATCCACGTACGCTAGTAGGCGAACTTCCGTCATTTGCAACCGAAAACCTTGAATGTTACTGCTTTTAATGACACTTAAGCAAAACTCTCAATATATATGCAGAAAAGGAGGGGGGATATCGGGCATCCTTGCCTCACCGATCGCTGCACCTGAACTCTTTTTCCAACTGCCTTATTAACTATAAGACGGGTTGTGCAATTACTGTACGCCATACGCACTCCGTTTCGAATAACTTTGCCGATATTAATGTACTCTAAAATTTGAAATAAGGTATCGTGCGGCACACGATCGAAAGCCTTCTCCAAGTCAATCTGGAGCATTGCGACCTCAGATTGTATGGCATCACAACACTCCAGAATACAACGCGCCTTATGTACATTCGTGAATATAGTCCGCCCTCTGATCCCACAAGTGTGGTGTGAACCTACAATATCTTGCATTACTGTTTAGAGCCTACTAGCTAATACTTTCATTAAAATTTTATAGTCTACATTTGTTAAGCATATAGTCCGGTAAGATTTCACATCTCTGAGTTTGACGGCATCGTCCGTTTTGGGGATCAGTACAGTGTGTGACGTAGAGAAGGATGGGGGTAGTGCGTCGAGATCGTATGCCTCATTAAAAACCATTTGCAGCACCGGCGCAATTTCATTCTTAAATTTCTTATAAAAAGCAGCCGTTAAACCATCCGGTCCAGGGGATTTTCCAGGATTTAGATTCTCTATAGCTTTCACGACTTCATCAAGAGAAATGGGGATTTCCAAGTATTCTTTTGTTTCTTCATCTAATCTGGGCACTAACTTCAGAAAATCTCGCTTAAATATTTCACAATTAACTTCATGTTTTGCGAAGAGCTCACTATAGTACTGAAAAAAGACAGTTTCTATAATGTTTGTATCACGAGTAATTGTTCCATTATTTTCTATTTCCACGATGTCATTGCGCCGCGCATATATACCATTTTTCAAGGCCTAAGGCTCGTTTGGGCGGCATCTCGCCCGCAGTTATCTTTTCAGCCCTTGCCCTTACAAGCGCGCCACGGTACCGCTCTGTGTCTATCGCTTCAAGTTTTTGCTTTACTGTTCGTATGTCATTTTTGTACTCTCCAGGTTTCATGCATTCTTCGGCTAACAAGGCTTCTAAGTTTGCCCGCAATAAGGCCTCTTGCTTTGTCGCCTCATGTTTTAGTAGGCTCGATCTTTCAATTGCTTTGATTTTTCCACTCTGTTTGAAGAGTTCCCATCCTTCACAATGGCAGCTGCCCTCATTTTAAGTGCGAATGCACTTCTTAAGCGAGCCTGAATCGTCCGCCGCCGTAGTCCGCATAGCAACAGCTGCGGGTGCGCGCGCTCCTCGTCTTCCCTAGCAACGGGGGGAGATGGGCGCGCGCTGCCTGGCCGCGTCCCCATGGCTCATTCTTGTTGTTGTTCCTGCTGACATGGCACATACCCACGTGGGGGACTGGCCAGGAAAGAAGGGCTAATGCACCCGCTTAAAGGAGTACTGACACGAAATTTCAAAGCTGAGATCCGCTCTAGCAATCAAGTACAACGACAACACAAATAGGTGTCTGTGAATAAATGCATCTTTCTTTCTTTGTAGTTGTGTGTGTGTGTGTGTGTGATCTCTCTTTCGCGAACATTACCGAACCGCGCAAATTCAACTCGCGCATTCGCACTTTCACATTCTTCCCCTCAGGGAAATGCGGGGAATTTTTTTTCAATCTTTCTAGCAACGTAAGCGTATTAGCTACGAACACGTCATCTTCTAAAAGCTTCCCATTTAGTTTCCACCCTTCCCAACTAAAGGCATTCTTATTTTTTGTTTTCCTGCCAATGCAAAACAAAACCAAGCAGTGATCACTGACAGTCACCGGACAAACTTCGTATTCTCGACAATCTGGAATCCATTCTAAGGATAGATACGCTCTGTCCAGTCTAGCGTGGCTAGTACCTTGAAAGTGTGTAAAGAACACGGGCCCATTGTTAAAAGTCGCTCCAACATCTTCTAGACCACTTTCATTAATTACATCACTCAAAATAACTGTACTTGCATCCCGAAACGGCGTTGCACTTGTTTTATCACGCGAAGAACAAACACAGTTGAAGTCTCCCAATAACACCAGGAAACGATCCGATTTGCAATAGTTTCCCACCGATTGGAAATCTTCCTTTCGCGTTTGAACTTTAGTTGACGCATATGAACATATAACTCTCCATTCCTGATTTGACAGTGTAAAGTCACACACAATAAATCTTCCATTCACACATGCAGTAACACTTTCTATCACAGCGCCAATACTCTTTCGAATAAAAAGAAGACACCCTGCCGAATTTCCAACAGCGTGGCTGACACAAACGTTATACTGATTTTCGAACCGTCGCGCCATGCTCTGTGTCTGGTCTTCGCGGTCAATTTTAGTCTCTTGAACAGCAAAGACATCGATGTCCTTTTCCGTGGCTAATCGATATAACTGGTTTTGCCTCTTTTTCGTCGCCAGCCCTCTCACATTAAGCGTAGCAAATCGCAATGGTTTAGCTACTTTTACTGGCATAATTGATTAGCGAAACCAGGCAAAGAGCACTGCGCTTACCTTTCTAATTACTGCACGTGAGTCAATGATACTGAACCAGATCAGTTTCCGTCGCGTGAAAGCGACGACGACCGTTGTTTGTTCACATTTCTCTTCTTCCCGACAACGACTTTCCACTTCTGCTCTAGGTGTCGCAGCCGTTGCTCATCTGTCATATCTGTAGTTTGCTCCCTTCGTCGCTTTGACGAGCCTTCTTGGTGTTCCATATTTTCCGCGTTGCTGTCTTGGGTTGCGTCCGCCGTTGGTTCTTGCTGCGTCTGGCTGGACGCGTTATCACCTGTTGATGTGGCGTCCGCCGCTGGCTCCTTTGCGTCTGTTTCTGCCACTTCGCTTACGACAGACTCCGTTGTAGCTTTCACGTCGGCGTCCTCCTTGACCTCGTTCGAAAAAGCTGAGGCAGCGTTCTCTGCTTCTTCTTCGTCCATCACCAAGTCGGTGTGTTCGTCGTCGGTGCCGCGTCTTGCTGCGCCCGCGTACGAACGCGTACATTCAGCTTGCTCATGTCCGAAACCGTGACACTCGCCGCATTTTGGGACCCGGCATTCCCTGCGAATGTGTCCCGCGGTGTTACAGCGTAGGCACATGGGCGCTCTTCCAGGCACGACCACAAGAGCCGTACCTTTGCCCAGCCGTAGCTGGTGTGGGAGGCAGTCCAAGGTCACGCCCTCTCGAAGAACCAAACGTACGAACCGAGTCGTCGAGTCAGCGTTTTCAAAGTCCTCTACTCTCCAGCGTTCACTGGTCACGTCCTTCACTTCACCGTACGCCCCGAATAAACGTCGGATAGTGTCATTCGTCACATCAAATGACACCCAATGAAGTTTCACGCGAATTTCCTGTCTGTTGGGGTCAAGCACCAGACACACCCGCTTTTTCACGTCTAGGTGCCCTGCGTCCACAATCTTCTTCTTCGCGTTGTCTGTGCGAAACTTCACAAGCCACACGTGTGACATTTGGAACGCGCCAATGCCACTCACCTCCTGAATGACACCTAAGTCCTTGAGCGGCTGCCGAAAATCTTCTATTCTGTACGGTCGTCCCTTGGTGTCACAATGCAGCACAACTGTGCGGTTCATTTCTTCTCCTGAAGGTATACTTGCGGCAGAATAATCCTGTAGTCCTTGGGAACGGCATAAAACGAGTTACCACGGCTTGCGTTGGCCGCTGACGCAGCTCGCTCGGAGCCCACCATTCTGCGTCCGCTCCTATCGGCAACCGGAAGCAGAATGTAGACCACTCGGCCACGGAACGGGCTCCGCCGACCTTGGTAATATTAGGTATATATTGTACAACAAGTTTACACTTTTATTTGGTTTTGGCATTTCAAGCAGCTTAGGTGACTATTTGTTGTATTGCGTTCGTGCAGTAAGCGTCCCCCGAGTTTCCACAATAGCTCACGTCTAGCAATTTCATTTCGTAGACGGAAAAGCGTTCGCAGATGCGTAGTCCTGCTGCTGACCGCTGTGCTTGTTCGCCCAGCACAAGAAAGTGCTTCCCGCACCCTATTTTTACGCTGTACGGTAAAAATATCACTTGATTTTATTTCCTTAGTACCTATATTGACTTCGCTGACTCTTCTCCCGCCTTCAAGAGGCCTTATATTTTCCTACTGGCGTACCGTCAGCGAAGCGTCGCATGTGCGCTTGTGCAGCGCTTGTGTGAAGCGACCTTGACTTGGAGCTAGATACAGTGTACAAACTAACCAAGTAGAGAAAGGCCCATTCTTCCATTCACAAACGTGTCCTGGCTTCGTTTCAACTGAGCGAACGAATTGCGACGACCCGTCGGCGGCCGGCGGATGAAACGCTGGCCGACTGACTCTGTCTGAAGGCCGGGGAGCCGTGCAGTAGCGCAGCCAATTGCGAGCTCGGCTCCTCCCGACGTCACACGAAAACGCCGCAGAAAATGGGCGAGCGTAAAGAGAGGAGGACAGCATTTTCGAATTAATTTTTCTACTAAATAAAATCGCGTAAACGTGCCCAGAGTGGTCGTAACATGGCCTGGGGACTCCGGACTACAATTTGCGCAAGTAATCCCGCAATGTTTACATATCATTCAGTGTTCCTTTAATCAGTTTTGAAAATACTGGCGTCTACTTGTTGGAGTACTGCTTTTTTAGCGCTACAGAACACGACGCCTAGCGCACTTTCAATTGCAACTAATGCTGATAACAGACGTTTGGCTTTTCGTGTTACATTCGTTCTCTTCTCGCTGCGCTTGAACGTTGGCTGAACCCCCCCCCCCAAAAAAAAAGAAAAAATGGCCGCGTATCTGCTCCTTTCGTTGCAAATGTCGACAAAAGACGATAGTCTTTATCGACTTTTGCCAAGTAAATGCCTCCCTTCGCTGTCCCGCTCACCTGTCACGTTGTTCCTCTTGCGTTGCGCTCCTCCCAACGTAAAGACGCCAAAGGTTTGCTTAAATCATTTTAAATTTACCGCGTTCCAGTGCTCCAGGCCGGGTGTCACGATGCCAACGCTCCCGTACCATGGAGACGCGCGTTAATCGAGGCGCTCCACTTCAACGTTGATAGAACCACGTTGACCTACTCCACGTGCGTTCCAAGCAGAACGCGGAACCTATCTAGTGGAACCTTTCGTAACTGCTGCCGCATGATTTCTTAAAATGGCGCCAGAAGCTATAGCGGCGCGGGCGGCAGCAGGCGATGGCGGAGTGATTTTAAATGCGAATGCATTTCTTAGTCGGGGGTTGTCGTGCGTACGGAGTCCGCACGCAGGTGTTATCTTTCCTCGCCCCTAGCAACAGCTGTGGCGCGCCTAGCAACCGGAGCAGGTGGCGGAGCAGCGGAGGGTAAGGGGAGAGGAGGAGCGCGCGCGGTCGTGTGAGGGCGCTCGCATCGCGGAGCTCGGGCGGAGTAGCGGAGAGTGAGTGGAGAGGAGGAGCGCGCTCGGGCGTGTGAGGGCGCTCGCATCGCGGAGCTCGACGGGAGAGAGAGCTCGCGCGCGGGGCGGGCGTGTTGCGCGGGTCTCTCTCTCCTCTCCGCGTACCCTCTCTCCGCTCGCTGCCCTCGGAAAATGTATATAAATGCAGTGGAGCGCACGCCTCTCCGTTACTGCTTGCCGCAGCGCACTCATCGGTGCACCCAGTGCATTCGCATTTCCGCACGATCCCCTTCGGGGAGGTGGGGGGAGTTTTTTTTTTTTTGTCTGCAAAGGGCCTGGACAATTTGTTTATAAGTTATAACCACCCATTGTTGCCAGGCGTGAAGACAAATGTTGACCATGCCCTCGCCAACACAGGAGAACCTGGGATAAGGGCGCCACCAGAGAGGACGGCGGAATTTCTGGCACTGAGCAGGCACAAAGGCGTTATGCAGGAGGCTATGGCCTAGAATAGCCTTCTTTGAGCTAGTGTTCTCGATGTAATTCGACGGTTCGAGCAACACCCATACCAAAACAGAAATGCCCGCAGAGCAGACGCCGCGGCATTTTTTTTTATTGCGATAGTATGCCCGTTGGCATGAATACTATATTACAATTATACTTGAACTTCCGTTTCGCGAAGAAACGCGAGGAGGGAGCGGTGGTGTGGTCCCCATATCCACCGATGCAGGTCAGGTGGTCTGCCATGGCGGCATTCGATTCGCTGACACTCTCCTGCGCACGTCACTTTGTTGACTGCAGCGTCGCCGCCAGTGTGTTCATTGAGTTGTTAGTGGAGCACAAGTTAGCTCCAATGAACTTTTTGCCTTCAAGACAACTAAGACGTTTTGGGTGACAATACAATTAGGAAAACTCCATCACGACTGCAGGTTACGCAATTACGTTCTGCTAAAATCTTATCTGATGATGATGATGATTTCTATTGGTTTCCCCTTTGTATCGGGGGGATGACATGTCATCTTACCAAAAAAGACTAATATACCTATGTTTTACACTTTTGGTTCAATACTAGCGCTGCTTAGGGCAGGCACAAAAAGCTTATTAGGCACAAAATACTTTTTTTTTTCTGTTACAAGTGGTAACTGTCCTAGGCAATATTCCCCTCTCTGCTTTTCGTCCACCAGCATTCTAATCTTCTTTTCGTCCCCTCGACAGCCTTGAAGTTAACTTCCTCTGTGATACCTTTAAATCCTAGGGCTTCTGACAGCCCAATATTCCCTTCATGTAGATTTGGATGGATACCCTCACATTCTAGCACGATGTGCCGCATAGTTTCTGTTTCTTTTCCGCAGACCACGCATACCCCATCATTTATTCCAGATTCAATTTTGTTTTCCTCACTCTTTTTGTCAAATTACGGAAGCTCCCTTCCTTTTCTGAAATACGATAACTGTTTACGTTTTTATATGGCCACCCCCTACGTTTTCTCAGATACGGAAGCAGTTTACGTTGTTTTACGCAGGCTTTATCCGTAAAGATGCGGAATTTTTTTACTGTGCGGCACGAGCGGCAAGGCAGCCGTTGCCGCTCTAGTCTCGCCTCTACGTCGCCTGTAGCTGGTCACAGAACGGCCAGTACCAGTGGTGCTCCTACACCCAAGGTTAAGGACCCCCGTCTCGTCAATCCTGTAAGCCAGGTTACCGATCTGATGGGTTCCCCGTCTCTCCTGCAGCGGCTCGAAGCATTCACTAAGCAAAGCCAGCCTTCTTCGGCGGACTCACGTGATGCGGGAGCAACTGACGAGCCTCGCACTGCTGACCCCTCCCTCGTTGTGACCGACCCTCGCCTCGCCAACCCGATCAACCAGGTGCACGACTTGCTTCCTCCCCGACCCTCCTTCAGACCGCCTAGATGCGCCCAAGCGGGCGTTGCCGTCGTTGTAAGCGGACACCAATGATGCCGATGGCAACAAGGAACTGTTCGTCGATGTCGACGTGCCTTCCGAGGATAGTGAGTTTTGAACATGGTAAGGTTAACGTCGTTTGTGCACTTATCAGGCAGTTTTAGCATATCGTTACCATGTTTACGTCACCGTTTACCGTGTTTGCGGGAGTAGACTGCGCAGCGCCAGAGTTACCGCGAACGGTAACTTACCGGCACAGGCTTCACCGACGCGCAGCGCTTCCGGTAACACGGTAAACGGTAACGCAAACACGCTAACGATATGCTAAAACTGCCTATCATCTTTATGCTGGTGCGTTTTCTTTCTTTGAACGTCAAGGGCTTTCGGGACTTGGACAAACAGAGGGAGGTGGTGCACTATGCTCGGGCGCAACATGGTGACCTTCTCTTTTTGCATGAGTGCAATTTTCGTACTCCACGTGACGTTATTTTATTTCGCGAGCGCTTTTGCGTGCAAGCCTTTTTTACCGTGTCAGAGAGGATGTCTTCGGGCGTAGGCGTCGTCTTTCTGCGCGAGAGCTTGCGCCGCAAGGCTCATTGTACCTTTGGGATAGGAGGGCACGTGTTTGCAGTTGATGTTTTCTTGCTTGCTCGTCGCGTACGAGCTGTCGTGTATGCCCCTGCGCAGCACTCGGACTCTTCCTCTTTTTTTTGCATTCCTCGACACGTTCATGCTCGAACCTTACCCAACATTTTTGGTGGGTGGTTTTAATTGTGTTACCGACCCTCAGCGTGGTGTACGGCGACGTGGGCAAGGTCGACCCTATAGCGGTGCCCGGGAGTTGAAGGACCTGATCGGTAAATTCCATCTCTCCGATGCGTGGGTGCAGCTCCACGGCGACAGGTTTGTCGCTACTTGGGAAAGGGGACAATCTGGCAGTCGGCTAGATAAGTTTTATATTCCACCTGAGCTGAGCTGCTACGTGGAATGCTGTGACGTCCTCTCTTTTCCGGCTGGGGTTCGTCGCGTGTCCGATCACCGGCCTGTGTTAGCAACGCATAACCTTGCCCTCGCCACCAGACGTGGCGGATGGACGGGCTACTGCCACTGACAGGGACATTTCGGCAGCACTTACTGCTTCGTTGACTGCCTTGTGTGAGTTCAGCTCCCTCCTTTGGGATAAGTTGAAGGATCACTGGCACGCGCTTTTAGTTAAGGAGGGTCGAACACGCTAGGTGCGCATCACGGCCGCGCTTAACGACACGTTGAGGAGACTTCGCATCACGCAGAGAGGGGGCACCTTAACCTTCGCGATGCGGGACTATGTCAACCTGTTGAAAATACGCTATGAGTCCCCCTTACTGCAGTAATCACAGGCGGCGAGCTGTGCGCACACCATGGGCAGGCCTGTCTCGGACCCCTCCGTACTTCGGCATATTAGAGCTGGCTCGCTTGACCAGGTTGGACTAGCCACTGTTGCAGAAGTTACACGCGCTCATGGTTCGGTCAGTACAAGGGCTGAAGATATAGCCAAAGTATTCGTGGGACATTTCGCCACCATTTTCTCCACCGAGAACGCGTCTTGGGATGCAGAGGAAATTGAGGACAAGCTTAGCGCATTTTGTGGGGTGCTGTCATGCATGCCAGATCACCTGTTTGAGTTGCTGTGGGCTCATGTGGATGCCGACGAGCTGAGTGAGCGTGTTAAAGAATTGAACGGTGCGTCGGCACCTGAGCCTGACGGTATCCCTGCTGGATTTTACAAGAACTTTTTCCTGCCATTTGGGGTGCACTCCTAGACTTGGCGAACGGCTTTCTTCAGCGCGGATTGCGACCTGAATCTTTCCGTGAGGGCCGTGCCATCGTGATTGCAAAACCAGGCAGGGATCCTACGCAGCCCCAGGCGTATCGACCGATTACACTCCTGAATACTGACTACAAGACTGTAGCAACCATTTTGTCCAGACGCAACATTACCATTTTGCCTGATTATCATTTTGTCAAGCGCAAACGTGCAGAGTGCCCGGTCGCACAATTTTCTCGTCCTTGGCATTGACGCGCGATTTATTCAGTTACACGACAAAGATTAGCGCTTCTGGGTGCTTCCTCTCTCTCGATCAAGCGAAAGCTTTCAACAGAGTGGAACACCGACACTTGCTATGCGTTTTGTGTCAATATGGCTTTCCGCCAGACTTTGTAACAATGCTCGAGCTGTTGTACTGGGACGTGAGCGTTCGACTCATTGTCAATGGGCTTTAAGTAGTCCGTTCTTTGTCAACCGTGGGATAAGGCAGGCTGCCCCTTGTAGCATTTGGTTTTTGTCATTTGTCTCTGCCCGCTACTCCGCCGTATTGATGCAAGCATTGCCATCCGCGGCTTTCCGTTGCCAGGTTAAAGTTTCCGCGTATGCGGATGACGTGTCCCTGTTCATTCGGGACGAGAACAGCTATCGAGCGTTTATGCGGCTATTTCATGAGTACGGTACGTGAGCTGTCTGGAGCTTGACTGAATAGGGGAAAAAATTGTGGTTGATCCCTTTTTCATAGGAGTCGCTAAAACACGAAAGTGGAAGGTGCCTTCACAGGAGCAGTTAAATGTTAAAGGAACCACCTTCATGTGCGAAGGATTCGCGAGCATGACCTCCCCAGACGAAGTGATGCCGACACGCAAGAAACAAAAAATAACCGGTTTATTTCGGGACAAAAAAAAATAGAAATGACATGCACAGAAACAGCAGCTTGCAACACATAACGGTCATGCGAAGAACGCGGCGGCGGAGGATGCCTCGATTCACGCGCGTTTCACGTTCACGAAGGCGCCGGCATCGAGGCGCCAACTGTCGTCGCTCAATATCGTCATGATGCGCTACTTCCATTGTCCTCTCCTAGGCGGCAGCAGCATCTGAATGACTGGTAGTGAAGGACATAAGGCGCGTTCGTAGGACATAAGGCTCGTCTCTATTCATAGCGCAGTGGGCAGAGCGCCACGTACCTCTCGTTGTGGCGAGAGAGTCGTGGGCTCGAATCCAGGCGCCGCCGCGGCAAGTTTCCTTTGTCGGGCGACGCCACTTCCGTGACGGATATGAGATCAGCCAGATCTTTGTGTGCGCGGGTATAGAACACTTTCGTGTTAAAAAGTACGGCGGTGCGTTTCGGCACATTTGCGTCTGGTTTGGCGGGCGACGTTGAGTGGGTGATGGGTGTTCGAGCACTTGGTGTGGTGTTGCATTCCTCGGGTGTAAGTGGCGCGTAGTACGTTGAAGCGCCTCCTCAAGACTATGGAACAGCGTCTTGCGGTTGCAGCACAGTTCAGGCTTTCCCGCTCGACGGCCCTTTTCTAATGTAGCACGCGTAGCAAAACTGCCACGCCATTTCACCCGACAGCGCGCCATGAAGTTGGGATCGTTCTTTTGCGCGGGCCAGACAGAACCAGGGTCGCGAGCGCTGCTGAGGCTGCGTAAGTCAATGGGTGGTTTTAGTCTGCCTTGCTTGCAAACCATGTGTAGCGTGCTGGCGGTACTCGCAGTGATCGACCTTGTAGACTCAGACGAGTACCCAGGGAAGGCGCTGCTACAGTACTTTATGGGAATTTCCCGCTCAATATTTTATGCCATGCACATCACCGGTTCCTGCGCTGAGCAGCCGCCACCATTTTATGGGTAGGTTATAAAAACATTGCGGAACCTCCAGTCTTTCTTGCTAGGCCTAACTTTCAGGGAAAGTACGGCAAGCAAAGTGTGCGAAAAATTGGCAATAAACCAATTAGATAATCAGCAGATAGCAAGATCACGCGGTGTCCGTTGGCATCAGCTGACTTCGGCGGTACTTCCAGCTGATGCTCGAGATTTTGGATGGTTGCGCGGCTGGGAAGTTCTGCCGACGTGTGACCGTCTGGCCAGATCCGGCGTTGTGCGTTCCGCAGGGTGTCCGCTCTACGGCCTTACTGAAACATTAGAACATGCCTTGTTTCACTCTCATATGACGGCAACATTTTTGACTGTGTTAAGCTGGCTGCTCGGACTCGCACTTCGAATGAACACACGTTCCAATGATGTGCTAATGAATTTTCTGATGTGTGCTGGTGCTTTTGTTTTGGGGAGAAGTCGTGGTGCTGCATGTCTTCGGCCGCAACGGGCGATCGATGTTCCCACTGGTGCGGCGTGTCCGGTGGATTCTTATGAGTCACTTGGAGCACGTGTTCGCAGCTCTAAGAAAAGAAGCCTTCCCTTTGCGCTTGTCTACGCGCTTTATCAGGAGCAACATCCTGAGCATTTCAGTAGTGCCGAATTGAGTTCAGTATGGTTTATGAACTATTTCTGTTACGCTGGTGAACTCTCGCTGAACTGATTTTGTAGTGCATGGTTGTCCATTCCATACAATTGTTGTGCAGTGTGTAAAATAACCATGTTGCATGAAAACTGATTCGATAATTCAGTTTTTAGGGCAGCGATGTCACCACTAGTCGCTGCGCCCTGATATGTGGGTTACAATAATTCTCTTTTCACAACCCCCAGGGCGAGTTCTCACGTGTCAATGCCCCTCCTCATCTGACCGTAGGCGTGAGCAATGCACTGCGCTCGCGTTGACCCCTGCCACTGCCCCAAACATGGGCAGATGGGGCAGGCAAATTGCTTAAATCCGGTTCAGTGCACGAGAGGGCGCCACCGCCACAGCAAGCACGCGATTCCTCTCACTGGCGCTTCTCCGGCGCCCAACCAGCGTGCGGCGAGTTGCAAGAGAGAGACTTGGAATCTTTGAATACACTGATACTCTGCATGCTTCGCCTGTCCTCAGGTTTCACATTAGTGGAGATGGCCCGGGGATTGTTTTTTCACTGTGGGGCTTCAGCGTAAAAAAAAAAGTTGGCCAGTATCGCTAGATCAGAACGTCGTGAATTCAAATATACCCCTCGCTGCAGCACAAGTTGCTGTTTTACACAGAAAATGCCAAAACCGTGCGAACATATAATGCCACCCCATACAATTTTCTACATCACAAATCGCGAATACATGGTGAGACAGGATTAGTTCACCTCGCCTAAACATTTCCATAAAAAGAACACTGAGGCAGAGACATAAACGTAAGACTACAGATTGGAAACGTTGCTACTCGTGGAAACGTTTGCTCGGCATGCTTTTTTTAAGACACAAATCTCAGCTCGCCAACATTATAACATACGGCGCCTCAGCCCCCACGGGAAGCCTAGTACCAGTTCAGATATTGTTAAAATGCTTCCAAGTGAGTACAAGCCCACTCAAAACATGCATGCAAACGTGTGAACGCGAAATCCTGCTGTGCCAATTGACAATCGGCGCATACATGTTGTCACTGGACATGGTGGACAATCCCCGTGGTGCCATGGTCCAGCACAAACGACGAAGACGACAAGGAAGAAGCTGTGTGTCGGGCGCAGCCAGCCCGGGCTCAGTTATGGCTGCACGTAAATAGGTCGCACTATGTATATACGTCGTTTCATCGCTGCATGGTTCGTGTCATCTTCCTCCACGTTACAATATGATGCAGCCAGTGGCACAAGCAGATATCAGTGCGATGAACGAAACAAGACCGCCGTGAACTTGTTAGATCAACGGCGGGCGTATTTTAAACTCCGGCACCTAGATGGAAGCACCTCCTGGGAATGCCTGGGAAAGCTTGGCCGGCATCATGAAGCCCCGCACAGAAATAGCGCTGCTTGGTGCACTACTTTAAAAGACTCGTTCAAGACCTGTTCTGATTGGATTATATACTTTGCGGCGGACCTTAAATCCGATCAGCAAAGGCTTTCAGGATGATTACGACGATCGATCTCCAGCGATGGCTGTGGGGGCACCACCACCGCTATCTTCTGGGCTTCCTCTGGAAAACTGCTGCCAACTTGTACCTTTAGGAGTTTATGCCCAAGGGCATACTATCGCAATAAAAAAAAAGATCGGCCAAAGTCGGGCTTGGTTCGCTTTAGACGCTTTGCGATGGAAGGAAATCAGGAGAGAGAAATTCCAGGTTTAACTATTTCTCAGCAAACAAGACATTGTTGCCCGTGAAAAAATGTCCGCGAGAGCTAAAAACACGTGAACTTCACGATATCCAGCCTTTTGTGCCCTTTAAGCACGACGCATCCTTCACAACGACGGTAATTAACGGAAAAATGGCGGCACACGAAGAGAGAACCCACTCGAGGCGACGATGGCTCATGTACTGGCAAGGGCGCGCAGCATGCAGCCGTTCGAGGCTGCCCACCAGTTGGCAGTGCAGCCCTCTAAGTGACTCGCGTCCGAAGCTAACGCACAGCTCGGACTCGCAGCGCCTCAGGGCGACACGCAGTCGAGCGTCGGCGAATTGAATGCCGCGGCGTGTGCTTTCCACGCATTTATCTCGACTATTTTAAAAACGATAGTGTTTCTTGAGCTACTTAAACGCAGAAGTTATGGTCTGTCTGTATGTAAGTCTGTTATTCGATTCAGACACCCGGCCAATGTCTTATATACCCACTATATACCCACTTAAAAGTCTTATATACCCACAGCTAAATCTAAACGTCTAAGTCCGGTGCCAATGTCTATGCTTGTCAACATTTTCGAACAAGAACAAGACATTATACAAATATGAGGCAGAAAATCAATACAGAAGTGATGTTTGCCGTGTTCGTTTATTAAAATTCATGGATGCTTGGTTTTTCCAATAGCAAATGAAATACTACATCAACTGCAGAAAACCGTCGCCCGCTGTTGCCCGCGCTCTTCACAGCAATTAAGAAATCAAATGGCAAGAACAACGAAAGGTTCCACTAGACCGGGTGCACGTTCCGTCTGGAACTTTCGTGGAGTAGAACAACGTGGTTCCATAAACGTTGTAGTAGGGTGCCTCGATTCACGCACGTCTCCGCCGTACGACACCACTGGCATCGAGACACCATACTTGGAGCAGTGGAACGCAGTAAATTTAAATTGACTTGAGCAAATATCTAGCGTGTTACCTTGGGAGGAACGAGACGGGAGCGCGACAGCATGAGAGGTGAGCGGGAAAGAGAAGGGAGGCAGGGGCGCCAGTCGACTATCATCTTTTGACGACGTTTGCAAAGAAAGAAGCAGATATGCGGCCATTTTTGTTATTTGAAACATTTAATTACATCGGCAGCATTATCGATCGAACAAGAACCGTCTATGATAGTGACCACATATCTACAAGTTTTCTCAATCGAACATGATTGCTGGTGCGGCACACGAGAGAAGGAACGCGTGCTCTGCTATAAACAGGATAAGATTTCCGGGCGCTGCTAAGAAAACAAAAGTAAACAAATCAAAAAGGATGATTAACGGCATTACAGTGATGTTTTAGATTTTATAAATAATGAACATATGGCAATCAGCAGGAGAGCAGTACTCTACAGCCACGATGTCTAGTTTGCCTCGTCGATGCAGCGAGGTTACGACCAATGCCAAGGAATGTGGTAGCCTTTTTAAAAGATAACTATATATTGCAAGATCCGCTGTACTCGTATTCCAAAAAGACAGAGCAATACTACTTCATAACAGTTACTTATTAAGCCACCTCTATAACCGTAGATAATCTATAGTGATATGTTCAAAAATATCTTCACAACTCTTTTCTCTGTTTATTTCAGTCTGTTCAGGAAGAAACAATACCGGCCATGTTGCGTTTTCTTTCGGAACCGTGTAAGTAAAGATATGTAAAAAGTCGTACGTAACGTAGACTGACTAGAATTCACTGTTTCTAATCTACCGGTGAAACTTTTCACGATGTCAGTGTCAAATTTTAGAACGTTTTCTTTCGCGAAATGTCAGTGCTGTTCAGCTTTTAACAGGGATGCTTTTTAAGCTATAGTGTTGGGCCGGCGGACGTGCGCCCGAAAACTTCACTCAGCGATGACGTCATCACGCACGCCGGCACCGCTCGACCTTCGGAACACTCTGCGCAGCGTTCGTGGCGTAATTTCTCGAGTGCTCTCCCCTTCTGCGGTTGACGTAAGTACGTTCGCGCCTCAAGTGGGAAGCACAAGGGCGGTATTCTCGTGACTGTCCCTTTTGAAAACGTCCCTTTTGCGTCCCTTTCATCGTGACGTACTTCCGATTAAGCAGTGGGCGTTGGTAGTAGGTTTGCCGCGCTTGCGCTACGTCACTTCCGGTTGTTTGCTTTTAGCCAATCAGGGCTCACCAAAAGGGACACTTTTGAAAGGGACGCAAAAGGGACAAAACTCGAGAATACCGCCCCTGAAAAGCTAGTGCTGCAGACGCCGATTTCGCGAAGAATGTTGCAGTCGGTTCCAGCGCATACTAACGTGGCCTACTTTGGGAGAGATGTAAACGCCTGGGGACAAAACGATTCTGGCCTGCCAGTCGTGAAGAACTTCCACCGGCATGTTTGGAATCCATGTAAGATGCAACATTCGGAGAAAAGGAAAGATGGGGCGACAGAAGAGCAACACTCCGGAAGGAGCGGAAGAGCGGCGGGGAAGCCGCCGCGCCGCTATTTTAGAAAGGATGCAACTACTTGGTCCAATTTCGGCACAAGTGAAAATAAAACAATACATTATACGTACTTTAATGACAGTGTGTTCATTTCTCTTTAGAGGGTTAATGACGGCAACACGCAGAAAACTTGGCCGAGTCCCGAAGCATAACCAGGCCGACTCTGCGAGCATAAACTTACCCGAACTTGGAATAAGCTAGGTCTCAGTGGCTAAGGCGTTGCGCTGCTGAGCACGAGGTCGCGGGTTCGATTCCCGGCCGTGGCGGCCGCTTTTCTGATGGAGGAGAAAAGCGAAAACGCCCGTGTGTACGAGATTTGGGCGCACGTTAAAGATCCCCAGGTGGTCAAAATTAATCCGTAGCCCTCCACTACGGCGCGCCTCATCGCCCGCGTTGCGTCGGCGCGTTAAACCCTACAATCAACCAATCAATCAATCAAATCGGAATAAGCTAGGTGGGGCCGCCAGCTTCGTTGTTTGCCCAGTCTTCGCCCCAACAATGCGAAGCTGCCCCAATTCTTCTTTTATCGTGCACGCACTTAGCACAACGTCGCTCGGACTCAGGATGAATTATGTCACGCAGAAACATTCAGAGCAAGAAAGGACGGATTAGCACTCCGCTTTAACGGGGGTAACCCCCGTACTCAGAAGTTCCACAGAACTTGCGCCATAATGGAGTTTTCCTTAACGGTCGCAGAAAATTTCTATTCAAAAAAGGCCATCCCGTATTTCAGAAGCCTTCCTTAAAACGTCCAAATCAAAGGCACCCTTTTGTAGATAGTTAAGCCCTCTCAAACGAGGCTAGCTTGCAGCACGCCTATCCGCGTATACGTTGTGTGGGCCGGACATGTTTCGCATCAGTATCGAGGGGCGTCTCAGAGACGACGCTCCAGATAAGTCAGTTTTGTGAAGAGTCAGTCCTTAAGACATGTAAGCATAACAATTCGCAGATTTTTGTCCACCCGTCGCATTGGCAGCACCGACTTTGCGCAATTTTTCACCTCACAAGCATCACCTTATTCACATGTGTAACCTTGTTTTCGCCATGAATTGCATATCGACTAGCGGCGACGGAGAGTAGCCCCACCTTCCTGCGTCATGCCAGCACGGAGGCAGCTCCAGGGTGCAGCCTCAGGACACATCGCACGGCGTCATTGGCCGGTGACCAGCTGTGTACACGGCCGCGTAAGGAGGGCGGCGTGCGCGTGTGCAGTTTTTGCACTTAGAAAATCATATTCTCCATTAAGCTTTATGAATTTGTCGCGCACGACGCACAAATTTGCAAACTGAGCTCAGCTTTTTTCTTGGTTTTTTTCTGGCTTTTTTCTTTTTTTCAGCTTGGTTGCCAAAAAACCCATATAACGCGATACATAGGGAGCTATAGGGAGTATACCTTAAATAGATATTACTTTCCCGGTTCGTTTGTTCAGGAAAAGGTTCCTTTTCAGCGTAGCTTTCATTCTCGAATCGCATTCATGCACCGAAAGGTGTCGAAAGGCAAATATCACCTAAAAATAAGTGTCCAAAGGCAAAAGTTAAACCTACGTTACTTTTCTGACTACGAGGGTACATGAATTAAGAGGGAGTGATCAGCCCCAGAAACTCCATTGCACTTTAAGAGCAGTTTCTTCCGCCAAGGAAGCTCTCATGACTCCCATTGTTACAATGGGGTGTATCCGCGAGAACAACGGTACTCTATTGACTCCGCATCTAAAAAGTGCGATAAATATGGAAAGTATTTTGTTCTGCAAATGGAGCTAGACTCGCACACCTGTGGAAACAAAAATACACACTTTCCCTCTCCCCAAATATTCGTTTCGCATCTTGTCAAGACAGGGATGTAATGACAGATCCATCCAGGCGTCCAATCGCCTTCTGAAGCAGAACTCCTACAGTGCGCACCGCACTTTCCCTGGTCATGCCATGTTTACAAATCTCCTCTAACGCGAGATGTCATCCAGGCCGCCGGAAGTCGAGCTTTATTGCTCAGCGGTGGCACGCGCAGCGATAAAGTAGCGAGGAGCGCCTTGGGGATCGACCAATGGACTCAGGGCTCGCAGGCGAGCGAAGAGGGCGCAGCATAGGAGAACGGGCCGTTCACGACCGGGAGGCGTTGCGGCGTTTGGCGGAGCGCGGAGAGTGCGCGCTCGCACTAGAGCGGCCGAGGCCGAGGCTGCAGAGGCGCTCGAAGTCGGCCGCTTCCTTCTCCAGGGTCTCGATGAGCGACCGGGCCGACGTCTTCTCGGCTGCGAAGAAAGAGAGTGAGAGTGAGAGTGAGCTTGGGGTTGGAAGAATATACGCACTGAAGAAGAGAACAGACTCGAGTGAACGCGCCGAATTCAGGAACTAACATCTGGCCCCATAAATAATGGCTTCATTAGTTCAAAGTAGACTGGCTAGAAATTTCGTCCATACGGCCCGGTCAGAACCTTCGTCAAAAACCGCATGCAATTGAACGTTTACGACTTCATGTTCAGCCGCGCGGCATCCGTGGCGCTGTGCGCGCAGCTTTGATGTGGCTTCCAGTTTGTCCAGTTTGTCCAGCTTGTCCCGTCATCCTTCTTTACTGACATTGTCTAAGTCACGCTCATTTTTTTTTCAATCATAATGCACCAACTTTCCCAGCGGATGTGTTTAATGAAGTTCCAGTTACCCCTTTCACCGTGAGGAAATCAGTGTCTTGACGTCGGTGAGTGCACAACTTTTTTTATAGTCCGATTTTAATTCTAGGAGTGTTGGTGCAGCTCTCGGCAAAGGGTTTATATCTGTGCGGGGTATTTCTTACTAATGACGAGTTTAATTGCGACTACATTCTTCAATACACGCACTCAGTAAGGCGGATCGTGATCCTAGTCCTTAGTTCTGGAGCGGTATTTACTGCATCTCTCACAACGACAGCAATAATAATTATGTTCCTCATCCGGCTGTTCGAAGCAGCTAGAGGTGAGGTTTAACGTCACCAGCCCTATTAGTAGTTCACAAATAGTAGCTTCAGATGCATTGGGCTCGCCATAGCGAGTCTACACTTGGCGGGGCAAAAATATCCACCAACTGTAGTACTGTACTCTCTGAGAGGCCGTGATCCGAATCCTCCGTTGTACACTTAAGTCAAGACTGGAGGAAAATCTACCGTTAATCGTGCGCAACCGAATGTTAAGGGCTGGTTTGTTACGCCATTAAAAGCCAACTGCACTCAAAATTTCAACCTCCTTAACACGTGATTTCCGTATAGTCTTCCTAAAAAGACAGCAAGATATAAACTACGACCGCTCGAATATACGTATCCGTGGCGCAAACGGCCATCCAAAATCGGAGAGTTTGAAACCGAAATTGAGGAGAGCGCGGCCGTTACGGCCAGGCGCAAGTGACGTTCCAGCCGCCCCAGCCGGCGAGCGAACGACGGAATGCGGCCCCGCCAGGACAAACCTGCGCGCAACGCTTCGCCCTCGCTGCAATCTTAGAAGACGCGCCCAGGGGAGCTCGACCCGTTCTCCTTGCTGGCCGTAGGAAAAAGCGCAGGGCCGGCTGCAACGTCACTTCCGCTTGATGGCTGTTTGCGAGATCCGCCGGCAGGTGCAGCGTCGCCCGCGACGGAGGTACTTCAAACTTCTGTAACTAATTAAGAACTCCTTTCACGGGGCTACCAGTCATCTCCCAGATGGTTTGGTGGCACGTACTGTACGTTCAAGGTACATTTGGCCGGGGTGAAATTTGAGTGCATTTGGGCTTTAATTCGCCAACAAACCACGCACAAAATTTTTGCACGTTTCTGCACAGCTACTCGTCTGGGAATAATTCATTGTGACCATAATAAATCGGGCTTATGAACCTAACGCTCAAGCACCAGTGCGCAGGGAAGCGACTTGCCTCTGGAGAGCCTGGACTGGAGCCTGCAGTTCTCCTTGCGCAGAGCGTGCATCGTCTGCTCCTGCTCCTGCAGCTGCAAAAAATAAACGCCATTTTGCGTTAAGGCAGTGCGACCACAAGCAACGCCGTTCGCTACGGGTTTATGTGCTTGGAACATGACCACATGTGCCCACGTAAAGTTGCTCATCTCTCATGTGCCCGTGTCTTCACTTCTGCGTAACTTATGCGCCACTGCTAGTGCACAAGCTAGAAGCAAGAAAAACAAGTTGCTTTGTACAAGCATTCAGTAAGCATATATTACAGCTGGAATTTTTAGAAAAAAGACTGGTAAAAACGCATGAACACTTCCGATGCAAACCTTTCGTCGTCTACATCGTCTTGGTTGCTGCAGGACGGAGACCTCTGCGCTGTTTCTCCAGCCGTTCCTGTTCTTCGATGCCATAGCTTATTCTGTGCCTCCAAGTATTTTGATTTCCTCACCCCGTCGAATTAATGTCTCCCTCTATTTGTAGGTTCTCTTTGCTAGCCACTATAGCTGTTCTAGCTTCTCTTTGCAAGCCACTATAGACAAACCCTGCGCCAAACTTTTATCAAACGAGTTCATCTCAATAGAGAGCAAAGAACATTGCGGGGAATCAAAACATACGTCTTCGATAGACAGCGTGCAACACGCTGAAGATTAAATACATCCGGTTGGTGCCAAAGCAGAGCGACGTATCATGAAGCGATAGTGTTGGTTACAAAGGAATGCGCCGTAAAACGTTTCAAGCGCTAGAGAAGGCCCAAGCCAACGGCAGTTCCTGTCTTGGAGCAGCTAACCACTTCCGATAGGGGTAAGCTGCCGTTCGAATTAATTGGGCCGTCCGGACATCTCGGGAGTGAACGGGAAGCACTGGCTATGCTCTAGCGTAGTCAACCTTGCAGCGTCGGGGCAAGCGTTTCGGCGGAAATAAATAAGTGCTGAAGGATGGCGCCTGAACTTCTTGATGAGTTTCAGAGAGATACGGTCTCGTACTTCCGAGGAGAACTAAAAGTATCAAGCCAAACACATTACCATGACCTTAGCCGCCCTGAGCGATAGCAGGATCGGGCGACTTGAAGAGAGAGAGAGAGAGAGAGATCGACGAGCCAGAGGCGGCTAATTTGCCCTAGAGTGGTGAGGAGCGGGTGCTTTGTCCTGATTATTTATAGAGGGCATCAGAAAAAAAATTCTCAAATCTTGACACTGGAACAAACCTTGATACTAAAAAATTTCGCCGCATTTCCCCGAGGGGAAGAATGTGAAAGTGCGAATGCAGGAGTTGAATTTGCGCGGTTCGGTAATGTTCACGAAAGAGAGATCACACACACACACACACACACACAACTACAAAGAAAGAAAGATGCATTTATTCACAGACACCTATTTGTGTTGTCGTTGTACTTGATTGCTAGAGCGAATCTCAGCTTTGAAATTTCGTGTCAGTACTCCTTTAAGCGGGTGCATTAGCCCTTCTCACGCCCGATTCTTGGCCAATCGCCCTAAGTGGGTATGTGCTAAAGAAATTAGGAACTCTTCTTGGCCAATCGCCCTAAGTGGGTATGTGGTGCGGACGGACGGACGGCGGTGGACGCGTGATTCAGGGTCGCTTAAGAAGTGCATTCGCACTTAAAATCTTGACACTGGAACAAATTATCCCCTTCAGCCGACTAACCAGCTTGTACTACAATTGGCCTGTTAGCATCTAAAACGCTTTGGTTGCCGCTAACAGGAGATTGGCCACTTGGACCTTCCTCACCGAGTCCCTCACTGCTAACAGTGCAGGCGGGCGGGCGTGCGGGCGTGCGTGCACGTTGCGTGGCCCCCTGCGGTTTTTTATTTAAGTGCGACGGCATTTCGGCACTCGAGCATTCTCGCTTTTCGCTTTACGTATCCTTTAATAAAAGAGACGTCGCGACCGGTGTCGTACCCGCCTCGCCGTGCACAGCAGCCGAACGCCATAGCCACGGAGCCACTGTGGCGGATTCCAGACTATGTTGTACGAAAGCTCTCGCTGCTGACGTCGGCAGCAGATTGGTTCGGTGAAGGCAGGCCACAAGCAAAGAGGCACAGAAAAATCCGGTTAAGCTTACTGCCAGCTCAGATGCATTCAAAAGTTTTTAGACGTACTTAAAAAAGTAATCTGTTTACAGCGCTACCGGCCAAGGTTCAAGTACAACATCACCTGACGATTGAGCGCCACACACTTATGTGCCTGGCCGGCAAACGACCGCAGTTTCACGTCTTCTTTGCGTTTAGCGGTAGCTCCACAGAACAACGGAGAATAAATAGCGGCGGCATTGTGACCGCGCGGCAAGGTGCGTGTGTGTGGTTGGGGGGAGGCAGAGGGAAGTGGCAGCGAGGGACTCACCAGGGAGTGCAGCCGCAGCACCTCTTGCCTCAACCGGATGAGGCACGTGACCTGGCACTGGTACGACTCGAGGCTCTTCTGCTTCCTGCGTTCGAGAAACGACGGAGAAAAAAATAAATTTTCGGAGTCTAACGAAGCTACCTAAACACCACGACAGAACCGTGGGCTCAGCAGGAAAGAACGCGTCAGCTTTGATCACTGCACGGGAGTCCTCAACACACTGCTTAAAATAATGCTGTACCCCATAGAGATTCATACCAGCGCTTCGACACTGTCGTGCCCGAGCGCACAGCCCACACCACGCGCTGTGGACGTGCCGCAACTTGAAGGCGCCGCAGAGTCGCCTCTCCTTTTCCCTTCTCAATGGCTGGGCCGAATCATGCCTCGGATGAACAGCCCTCGGCACACACGCAGCTACATACCTAGAGGTGGCGCCGCTGAGTCGCCTACCCTTTCCCCGTCGGGGCGGTTCGGCTGACGCAACCGCTTCGCCTCAATTCATCGGATTCAAACTTCGGCCAGTGAGAGTCCTGATTGGAGCAATGCAAACCGCTCGCGGCTTGAACGGACCCCGGGGGTCCGTTGAAGCACTGCGTCACACAGTCGGTGCCAGCAATTTAATGCGCGGTCAACGAACAGCTGGTACGCACAGCTGCCCCTGCAGCATGGCTGGGTTTCCAGGCGTCGTGACGACGGCCTCGGGAGACCCCGACTACCGATCTTGCAGACATCCTTCTTCTCCTTCTTCTCCAGACAGACTCCTCCGATTCCACCCTTGGTCATCAGTGACGTTCTCATCCATTTTAAAGCCAAGCTTTCTACCTCCACCAGAGAACGGTTACTTTGTGGCGTACGCGACAAGAAACTCCCAACGCGGATGAACCCGTACCCGACAGAATTAAGTGGTCGTAGGGCAAAGATACGTTAAGGATTGGTTTGCAGGGCGGGAAAACGAAATGTAGGGACCACATGCACACATCTGGCCGCTATAGAAACGCTACCTTGCACTGCTTGCCACGAATGGGACTCCCTTTTCAAATTGGTGGAGACCAATGCGGTTGCGTTTTAACAGGTATTACAAAAAGCGAAAGGAGCAACTGGTTCACATAAATAGCGACTATAAAAGTTCCCTCAGATTTCTCGCAATTCTAAAGCTTAATAAACTAACTAGTTTCAAACGGTATAAATTGGAATCACCAAGCTCACATGCCGAATTGTTTCGGTGCCGGCGCTTGTGTCGCGTGGTTGTGTAGCCTCGAGATAGCACATCAGGGTGGCTAGGTTTCGCTGTCTCACACTTCGAAGGACACTCCTCTCTCTTTTCCTTCTCCCGATGCACGGCCGGGCTACAGCGGCGGCGGCGGCCGCTCTAGCCCGGCCGTGGCGGACGCAGCTCTACCTTGATCCCGAATGAGTTGAGAAATAGTTGGAACCGAGGACGCAGCCGGACTGTCCGATTTGTTTGTGAAGGGCCCTGTTCGTTCGTGAGCAAAGTAGCTTTTTTGTGACGCTATGACCATAGTTACCCAAACTAGACTTCACTAATGTTGCCTCCCCCACGCTCACCAGCGTTCCACTTCCTCTTCCATGGCGGCCAAAGCTTCTGGGCGGTTCCACTCCGGACTCCCAGGGAGGGACGGGTAGTGGCCTGCGTACGCGGGCAGTGAAACGCACTTGAGACAGTTAATGCACCCAGTGCGGTGGATAAAAATTCCGCCGTTGTACAACGGCGATATAACAGCTTCAAGGAACCATGAAGACAAAATACAAGTTGGGTTTATTAGAAAGACTGCTTAGTCCCGATAACAATGATACCAATATAATCGCAATCTTCGAACAAATAACGGAGATATTAAAGAAAACGTGTGGAGCAGTCGCAACCCCCTAGCCAATTTCCCGCAACTTTTCTATGACGTCACGGAACCTTGTTTGTGCGATTGGCGGCCGCCTAACTGACATGTCGCGACGACACATGACTGGACGTCTGCAATGGGGCCTCTAGTTCCATTTGACCGCATCACTAGAATGCTAACGTGCAGTTAACGCACTGAAAAATATGTTTTATTGTTGGCCCGTATGACGTCATTCTTGCTCATAACACGTCACTGTGGCGCAAAATTTGAAAGTTTTTAAATACTTCTTGCTTTTTTTTCGCTAAAAATCATCATTTGGGGCTGTAATGGAGCTGAGTGAGACACTGAATCCTAGTTCTTCCAAATTGCACGAAGTTGTATTTTCTCTTCATGGCTCCTTTAATGCACCCAGTGCGGTGGATGAATATGCCGGCGTTGTACAATGGCGTATCGCCTGACGACGATAACAGCTCCAAGCACTCTGACGGCTTTGAACAGACTGTTGAAGACTTGTTTTACACCCCGGGAGTACGGCTTTCCGTGGCGCAAGGATAACCGGTTTCCCTCCGAAGGGATATGGCAAGGTTCTTGTAAATGTCCTGCCGACCAGTGCACAATGCTCTCTGCCTACCTACACCTTGGTACCTCGGCTTTTGCGCTGCTGTCGGGTGCAGCCTCACTACGATGGGTGACCGCTGAGCGCCCACACACTTTTTCGCCACACGAAACGGGTACGAACAGTATGAAATACGGCTACCGTTTGTGAGATACAAATCAAATTTCTGAAAGCCGATCTTCAAAGTAACTTGTTTGCCGTTTCGCATCGCATGCCCCTGTACAATCTTCCGTGTTTAAGAGCAGGAGACTGGCGACCCGATGTTGTGCCCCGTTCGTGTGTTCCTCGTCTGCCGGTCATCTTATAACACGTTGTGGAGGGTACGTGCTTTGGGCGCGGCGCGCTGAACAAGACTCGCGACGTTTCCAGCGCTAGCGGTAACATTTTCAGCGCGGAAGGACAAGGGATAGAACGAAAAATTAGCGCCCCGTGCGCGTGCTTTAGGCGTCCTCGATTCCGCTAAAAGATAAAATTACACGGGAGGCCGCGGTGAATAAATCCTCGTCCCCCACCCACTCACCGTCGAAAGGGGGAAGGTAGCAGAGCAGGCTGCCGTCGTAGCCCGCGCCGTCCGCCTCTCTGCGCACAACAGGCGAGGGAGCAGGGTTGCACAACAGGGTTCCACAACACTGCACACTAGCGTCATCACACGCGCTCAAGCTGTTACCAGGAGGGAAGTTGCCAACGGCGGCTACGATACTCAAGCTTTAGAAAAAGTTTGGGCCGGTTATTTTGCAAAGATACGCGATAACGTTTTCGTTTTCGAAATACACAATAGAAGCGAGGCACTTTCAATACTTTCAAATGAGGGCCTGCTAAGTTTGAGACCAAGCTTTCGACCAGATTTAGGCCGTATGGCTGCATTTAGGTGGATGTCATACTTTCCATCACAGACCAAGCTTTCATAAAAAAAGAGGAATTACATCAACGTTCTTCTAAGAAAAAAGCCAAAAGTAATATCCACAACTAGCCGGATACGCCCTGCCTTACGATAGGTGTGCCGTGACTGCTGAGTGTGCGTCGAAACGCTTAAGCATTCGCTCAACCATTTGCAACTAATGCTCTTCAACAACCCACACCAAAGTGAGGCCCAAACATTAGGCGAAAAAATTTCTGGAAAGATGGGTATAGTGGTAAGACTCTTTCGTTTCTTCCGCGTTATCTTTCGCAGGTATCTTTCGTACGAGCCGCCACTGGAATGGAAAAAAGTCGTTTATATTCGTACATCAGGAGAGCCCCGTATACAAAGCACGAAATGTCCGATAAATATACTGCGATTAAGCAGTCAATTATCGATGAAAGCCCCATTGTATAACAGAGATGCGAAAATGAATTCGCTTGGGCCTCTCATAGACTTTCTTAACATGTTTTTTTTTTTTAACTGTGACACAGGCTTTTCTCGTCTGAACACTGCATTGAACCTACAAATATTTGCAAAAACAAACATACCCAGAATTTCAGGCACGCTCGGCGCGAATACTCTTATTGATTTTGAATTCGAAAATCGCTTTTGCGAGCCGTTTGCGTCGATACAGCTTACGTTTCCTGCCTCTTTCGTAAAAACCAACACCAGCAAGTCCTTCGCATCACGAAATCGATCTGGAACGTATAAATCATTCCTTTTCTCCTTACTTTCCGATGCAACTCGTCAGCACTGAACCTCTCACGTCAGTTGTTTCTTCGTTCCTTTATATAAGAAGCGTGTTTCATAATAAACAAAGTCAACTAGAGAACGGCAAACTATAAACGTAAGTAAAGAAAATAGCCGCCCCCGTTTTCCCCTTTGCCTACATGCGCATTCTTGCTCGAGGCGCTTCCCCGTTCGGCTGAATGCCATTTAAAGGAGCCATGAAGACAAAATGCAAGTTGGGTTTATTAGAAAGACTGCTTCGTCCCGATAACAATGATACCAATATCACCGCAATCTTCGAACAAATAACGGAGATATTGAAGAAAACGTGTGAAGCCGTGGCGACCCCCTAGCCAATTTCCCGCAACTTTTCTATGACGTCACGGAACCTTGTTTTTGCGATTGGCGGCCGCCTAACTGACCTGTCGCGACGACACATGACCGGACGTCTGTAATGGGGCATCTACTTCCATTTATTTACCGCATCACTTGAATGCTAACGTGCAGTTAACGCACTGAAAATTATGTTTTATTGTTGGCCCGTATGACGTCATTCTTGCTCATAACACGTCACTGTGGCGCAAACTTTGAAAGTTTTTAAATACTTCTTGCTTTTTTTCATTAAAAAAACATCTTTTGAGGCTGTAATGGAGCTGAGTGATATACTGAATCCTAGTTCTTTCAAATTAAACAGCGTTGTATTTTCTCTTCATGGCTCCTTTCACTAAAGGCAAGTCACACTCTCTGGCTTCGTTCTCACAGGAGCATAAAGGCGGCCAGGAGGGGTATCCTGCCTCCTGCTTTTAAAAAATAACAAACTTAGAGCACAGTAAAACGGAAACCCAGGACGGGCTGAAGGGGAGGTAGAATAAGCCGCGCTCTGCGAACACCGGGCAGGGCAATACATTATGCGTGCAGCCACGATGTTTTCAGGCAGCGCACTACTCCGCTGCTCCCAAGGCACGGAGAATCCGGTGAATGGGCTTGTTGGTCTTCCGCTTCGCTTCTTGCGTTCGCGTCAAATTTATGGCGGACGCCACAGACGCATGTTTTACGACGCCGTCAGCATGAGAAGAGGGGCCGCGGTAAGTTGACACGCAACACGGGAACTACATTTCATATATTTTTACGGCGCTAGGCACTCACCGTTGGTGCATTTCATGTAATCTTGTTGCGACCGTGCGATGGTTTAATGTCGCAGCCCAGAACTGTTGCGGTGTAACTATACTTCATTTTACGTAATTTTTAGTAATTTTCATTTGAACGTTATTTACCCGTAACCACGAGGACTGCTAACAGTCGTAGTTTTGAGTGCTTTCGCAAATTTTTCATTGGAGGCCCTTCCACACGCATTCGGGAGTCATGACTACGGAGTGGGTGCCAACTTGCGGGCTGCATCTTGACATACTTTCAAGCTGTAGACATTAAAATGCAAGAAAGTGAAACGTATTGGCCTGAGCTTGTTTTATGCACCAGTTTTCCAATCAATCAATCAATCAATCAATCAATCAATCAATCAATCAATCAATCAATCAATCAATCAATCAATCAATCAATCAATCAATCAATCAATCAATCAATCAATCAATCAATCAATCAATCAATCGAACACACCCACATCTCTTGCTGACTCTTAGGTTGAAGTATCTGCGTAAATTAAATAGAGCAGGAAAAGAACCACAGGCGTTTAAATTAACGAAGGTCATTTGAGAATAAAACACCTCATGGCTTTTTATGAATGCTCCGTATGGCCAATACGCACCTGTAAGGCCCACACGTCATGCGTTACAGGTCGACGGTCATATTTACTGGGGGAGTCGTCTAAGAAGAAGCTTACGTATTTCGGATTTGGAAAAGGTTCCTTCGGGTGTTCCTGAGTGGGTTCGCAGCCAAAAAATGAAGGAAGCTCACAGTAACGCTCAAGACTTGAAGGTAGCGAAGCTCTACGCAACGTTCACAACCAACACGAAGGTTTAAGTCCACGACTGCAGCCTATTTGTTTCCCTTCGCTGCCGCAACGACTTTTACTCCATAACTGTTGCTATAAGTGTGAGCTTCTTTCGGACATTTACGTTATTCTCCATTTACGTTATCTCAATTTACGTTATTCTAACGAATACATTTGGAACTTTCGCGAGATCTGCATTTTTGTGGGAATGCAGGGGGTTACACGCTCCTGGCTGTGGGAGTACTCGGCAAAGAATGCTACGCATTCAAATTGTTTCATACCACCAGTGCGAGTTTACTGTCGCGAAAGTAAACTAACGACAAGGCATACTTTGCTCGAGGAGTAGAGACGTATACTTTAATGAAATTTTGAGGGGCTTAAAGAGAAGCTTTTTTTTTCACGTTTCTTTTTTTCACGAATATGTAAAAAATTGAAAGAAGACGATTACGCGCAGATTTATGAGAGAGAGAGAGAGAGAGAGAGAGAGAGAGAGAGAGAGAGAGACTTTATTTGGTGGCCCGATATTTATAAAAAATTCGACCCAATTATTCTGCCGACAGCCTTGTATGTGGCATCAAACTCAAAAAGTGGCCGTAGTTGTAGGCGACAAGCCGAATCGAACCAAAATGACGTCCGCTGCGTCGAGAAAAAGTAAATAAATAAAATATAGATAAAACACACCTGGGTTCAAATGGATTCCAACTCCGGATGCCAGAGCAGCAGCTAAGTGCTGTAAGTATAGCGCTAAGCCGCTTCTGCGCCAGAATGAAACAAGGAGCAGCCTGATGTCGTGCTCCGTGACAGGTGAACGTCACGGCAACGCAGACATGATGCAGCAGTGCAGGAGCCTTCGATAATCGCTGGCTTTCACTTTCGAATCCCTTTAGAGACTGAAGTACTAATGCATTTTTTCCGTTAGTCCGGAAAAGAATATTTGTTTCATGCTGTATCGCAAAATTCCAAGCAGAGACCACGACAAGACGGGGACACAAGGAGTGACAGTTACACGGGACCTGCGCTAGACACCAGAAGAGACGGTTACACGGAACGAGCGCTAGTCCCATTTAATTCTCTCGTGTTGTGTCCCCGTCTTGTCGCACCTTGTATCATGTCGAAGTAGTATCATGTCGAACTACCTCACATTTCTGCGTTGAATAACCAAGCAGAGCTTCCGGTCTCGAAATACAGGCGCGATTTCGCGTCATGGAATTGAATTCAACGGCGCTTCCCTCCCTGCAGATCAGTTTCAGGAAGGCTGATGTGCTTCCGTGCCGTTTATCTAAAAAAAGGATCGCGGTAGGTTTTTTGGGAGGTATTAGGGGAAAATTATCTGTTCTGGACGGATTTTCTGACCGCCAGATTTCGTAGGGTGTGTCTGACTGCTGCCTATTATTCGGCATGGGTCCTACACGGCGCCTTCCCCAACGAGTACGCACGTGAGATTGATAGAAGAGATTAAAAAAAAAGAAGATAAAGAAAATAATACTTGAGAAAGTTTTAAGCGGGTCGAAAGGAGTCGCATCGCAACAAAATTCCGGGGGAACATCTATGTTTTCTTTCTAATTTCATCCTGATTGAAAAAAAAATATGAGAAAAGGTGTTATTTACCCGCCGCGGTGGCTCAATGGCTAAGGCGTTGCGCTGCTGAGCACGAGGTCGCGGGTTCGATTCCCGGCCGCGGCGGCCGCTTTTCTGATGGAGGCGAAAAGCAAAAACGCCCGTGTGTACGACATTTCGGCGCACGTTAAAGATCCCCAGGTGGTCAAAATTAACCCGGAGCCCTCCACTACGGCGCGCCTCATCGCCTGCGTTGCGTCGGCGCGTTAAACCCTACAATCAATCAATCAAATCAATAGAGAAAAGGTGTTATTTACCGCAGTTCTTTTTCACCTACGCACAACTCGAATGCGCACGCATGAGCAAGTGGAATACGTCGTCAAGCAGGGCAGCGCACATTTCTATACCCAGGCCACGGAACAGGGAGACATAGCCGCAGAAGCATCGCGGTGGGCCACGCTTGCACTGCCTTGTCACCAACGTTATTGCTGCAGAAAACCGTCTTCGTTTTTCTCCCGTTTTCCAATAAACATGCACATAGTTGTCAGCACCTGGGCGGTTTGAACAGTACGAACAGGGTCCTGTTGTTTATGTTTGTTTTTTTGTGGTGCTTGGCGCCGCTTAAGCCGAAAGAACAAGACGGGGTCTTTTTCGCCATCTGTTGTTTTGCTTCTGCTTTTATATCGCGTTTCTACAACTCCGCTTGCGGCATGCATGGGCTTTCTTTTAGTTGCTGCTGCAGAACGCAAGCAAACTAAAATTTTAATTAAACGGGCACTGGTTCTGTCTGTTGCGTACTTTACTTCTGCTTCTAATCCGCCCAGGGTTTGCGTTGCGCTGAGCAATCACGCCTGCATGCGTGAACCATTCCACCTTATTCAGTAGTTTGGAAAGGTCTTCTCTGTATACACTTTCTATTCGCGTTTTTATCGAGGCCGAATAGCCTGCCACAACGACAGCTGGAAATGACTTCAAATAAAAGGCGACGCCAAGAAAGTGACGCGACAAAATGTGCGGGGCTCACCAAGATGTGCTTCGCATGTAAAAACCAAACACAAACACTTTTCGTGAGATAATTGGTCAACTTCGAGGTTGCAGTGCAACAAACACGCGCTTGTCATAGCTTTCTTATCGTGCCCATCTTCTCATTCACCTCTCCTGTTTTCCTTGCGCTTTTATCTCGCCTTGCTTCGATGCCGTTTTCGGCCCAGTGTTTTTTTACAGCAAAGTTGTATACCTCCACCTCCGAACGGTTTCATCGCCATGGGCAAAAACGCCAATGCGCCAAGGCCTAAGACGCTGAGCGCATGCGTCAGGCTAATGAGGCATACAGCATAGAGCTCAGAATTCGTTTTTTGAAACCACAAAACAAATATCGAAACAGCATTATGAATGATAAGGCGACTGTGAACAATGGACGCCCCCCCCCCCCCCCCCCCCCCCCCCCCCAATGTGTTGCTGGTAAAGATGATGTTTGCAGATTATCTTTGAAGGCTACAGGCAGGACTAGTCTCACTAAATGGAGCAGTTCTTGCGTCAAGCAAGGCAGAACCCAGCATTTGCCGCATCTTTAGAGACACTTTTGCTGCTGAAATGCTGTTACACGCGTTATCTTTGATTCGCATTCGGAACGACATCAGCCACGCGCAGCCGCAGAGCAGGGTAGACAAGCTAGGCCTACCAAAGTTGACTGACTAAGGACCCTCCCTATTCTCGACGCACTAAAATCACCGTGAACTATGAATTTGCTGGAAGCCTTTTCTGATGATTGGCTTTCAATTTTGCTAACGTGCTTCCGGTTGATAAAGCGGTTGTGTGTGCCGTCGTCATTTCGACGTTTTATGACGTTTATTAGCCTGAGTTTTAAGGTTTGCCTTATGTCTCTCTACTCATAGCGCATAATTGTTGGCGGACATCGAAAAATTAGGCAAAATGCAGGGGACATGCAGCGTAGGCCTGTCTTTGCTATTCAACAACAATACGGCTTGTATGGGACGCTAAGAAGACGCTACGTAATTCAAATAATTGGCGGCAACGCTTACGTCACACATTGCCAACTTCAGGCACGGACGTTTTGTTTCTCCGAATACGCGCATAAAACCGCTGAGTGTATTGCAGCGCTACGCCGTAGGCTAAAAGGCTAGAAAACGTGTCTTTTTTCTTTTAATCTATAGAGCGTAATAAACGTAAAATTTTCATGTCGACATTTTTATGACTTAGCGTTATGGTATTTCTGTAAAGGAAGCCGGATGACTGGTTCTTCGTGTGTCCTTTTTTTATTTCGTCTGTATTAGAGGCTACTCGGTAGGAACATCGTATTTCTAATCCGAAAATAGCTTATATCATCAAGCTCGAACGAAGATTTTCTAACTCCTGCGCACTCAAGTTTTTCCTTTTCAAGTTTTGTAGCGTTAGCTACACTGGCCGAGGTTGAGCGGTTTCGCGCGTGCCGTGAAGGCCCGTTCTGCGCAAGCGCGAGAAGCATTTGATTGGTTTGGATCGGATCGGATCGGATCGGATCGGATTGAATTGGCTTGGATTGCATTTGATTTGGATTGGATGAAATTGATGATTGATTGATTGATTGATTGTAGGGTTTAACGCGCCGACGCAACGCAGGCGATGAGGCGCGCCGTAGTGGAGGGCTCCGGATTAATTTTGACCACCTGGGGATCTTTATCGTGCGCCCAAATCTCGTACACACGGGCGTTTTTGCTTTTCGCCTCCATCAGAAAAGCGGCCGCCGCTGCCGGGAATCGAACCCGCGACCTCGTGCTCAGCAGCGCAACGCCTTAGCCACTGAGCCACCGCGGCGGGTTGGATGAAATTGGATTGTGTTGGATTAAAATCCAATCCAATTGGAGTACGGGTGCTGAACCTTAGCTCACGCTACGTATATCCTGGCATAGCCGAGCTAATTAAGCCACTGCTAGTTTTTTTTCGAGTTTCTCAGTGGCGATTAAGCATAGAAATATTTTTTTCTTCAACTCGGCCTCTACGCTGGACAGCGCCATCTTGAGGGCCGCATTTTGGCCAAGGTGATCGAAAAAACTGGATAAAGGCTGTCATTCGTACGTGCCATAGCAGCACACGCAAAGTTGCGTTTGCACTCAACGGCATCACGCGTCACTTAGTGGAACAATGCGCAGCTTCAGGCTGAGATCTGAGTATGTCTGCAGAGTACCTGTACACAAAGAGAATGAAAACTAGAAAACCGATACCCTATTGTTAGGGCTTCTGAATTTATTTTTTCACGCATGAAAAGCGGAAAGAAGACAGACGAGGCGATTAGAAGTGGGAGGACACTTATTCCAACCAGGAACGTTAAAAACCGCGGCGGATGATTGGAGCGCACACTCATTGGACTGCGTGGCTTCGTCACGGCTTCAGATTGTCTCAGAAGCTGACGGGATCGCATGCGGGACATGGAAGTTCGAACTGGTTGTCCCGAACAACTTCTGAAGTGCCTGTTCTCTGTGTATTCAGCTCCCTTTGCATGCTGGGATCACGCGCACGCTCTCGTGTCGATCTCCGATAGCGTACTTCTAACGAAGAGCCACCAAAATTGATTCAACAGCGATAGCTTTGTGTTATTGGTATGCAGTCGCGCACAATTTGCTTACCGTCCCCAAAGCGCACGGTGATTTATGATGCCAGTGCGACCGATTGTACCTGTGCGTTGTGTACTGGTCGCCTGTACTCGCTTCTTTTCGTTCTTCTATCGCAACTGCGTGATTTCCTGCTTACCAAGGCAACCGGCCAGACGAAGAGAAAACCGGACAAGATCTTGTGAGGTGCGACGTTAGGGCTAACGGTTTCGCGCTTCGTCTGTTCAGAGCTGCTCACACGAAGATACACAACAAGCTCGTTCCATTTGCCTACCTGTCAACATTTCGGACGAACAGTCATTCTCCCCCTGGACATTCCCGAACGGGTATGGAATATCGGGAAAAGTGGCCAGTCCTGACGAGCCTGAGACATCTTTAAGAACCAAAAATTACCTGTTATGGGGCAATACTGGCAACGTACGGCCGTAAGTCACGTGTGCTGGCAAAAACAGTGACAAAAGCGTGACCAGCCATGTTTCTGTCAGGTTGTTATGTTTTAACGGAACGGCAAGTTATTGCAGAATTAAGCAGGAATTTGTTAATGCCGGCGGTAGCATTACGGCAAAATCTGGCCATGTAAGGTGAGCGTCAGTCATCTTCCACGAAGAACTGCTGAGCGTAAGCAATCACAGGTCAGTGGTCGCGACGCTCTGACGGAATTCGCGCCCGTCCGCACAACAGGGCATCTGTAGGGGCTAGTTGGTGCTGCATGGCTTGAATGGAGAGCGCCTAAACTTTGACTAGTAAACAAGGACGAGAAAGACTACAAAATAGGACGAAGCGCAAACTAACAACTGATCATCAGGTCAGCACAACATTTACCAGGTCAGCCCATTATCACACCAACCCAGCCTGCCATGTGTTCGCAAACTGTCGCTGCAATATTGAGCCGCTTGGCACGGAGAAAACGTGAAGTATGGTGCACTCCTTATTGTGTGCGTTATCGACAAAAAACAACATATGGGCGTGATGGGCGTGATTGGTAATACCGTCACCAGAAGGAATGGTGCATGCGGAGGTACTAGCCCAAGGGTATACGTTCCTTCTCCCTCTCTCACTCACTCCTTCACGTGGAACTGGAGCTTCCGTGTGAGGCACGCGATCGACCGTGTAGGCGCAAACGGAAGGATGGCTGGCAGCCGTGTCCTCCAGCCGGCTCGAGTTGAAAAAAAAATGAAAAGGCGTCACGCCCTTTGGCTTTAAACAAGGAACTCTCTTTCTTGTCGGGGTTTCGTTCTTCAGGAAGGAATCAATTCTCCTTTAGCCAGCCTGGCTGCTCTCAACTTTACTTTCAAGCCTCTCCTCCAAAAGACGGCACTGCTGTTCAGATCACTTAGGTGCTGACAGGCAGTGGAAACGAAATGTTGTCTGGCGGGTAGATTAAACTTAGCACAGCAGTAAAACATAACCAGTTACCACGGAATGCAACTTAAATTGCAAAGGGAGTGTCGGCTGAAGCGCCTTTGGTCCCACCGCTTTTCTTGGGACCAAAACTGAGGAACGCACTAGGTCCTCGATTGTGTTATGAACGTGCCTTTCGCGAGACAAAACCTTTGATGGCGTACTTACGAAACACAAGTCTTGAAAAGCCCGAAGCCAAGCGCATGAGAATTTTAATGAAAAAAGGACAGATGTCGCCTATACGGATGCAAGTACCTACCCTAATGGTCAACACAAAATAACCACAGTCACCACAAAGGGTGCCCTCATCACTTGTGACCGGGACATCGTCAACCTGGATCGATGAAGAGCTAGCTATCACCTTAGCCCTCATACACACGAAGCACTCAATCATTATCCCAAAAGCTGCCTGCAGACGCTTCTTAGCCGGGAGGCTGGCCTCTTCTACTTTAAAGTTACTATCACCACATCAACCCCACCGCAAAGTCAACATCATCCGGACTCCTGGCCATTCCTCACTGACGGGCAACAACTTTGCCCATCAGAAAGCCCCCGCCCTCCCTGTCCCGGCTTCCGAGGAGACCTAGTTCGTCCATCCCGCTCATAACATATCAAGGCATAACGCGATATTACAGGTCCGACAGACTATACTTTCCTTCTCCTCATCCTGCACTGTCCGAGGAAGAAGAATCGCTACTCCGCAGACTAAAAACTAATACCTTTCCTCCCCTAGTTCGCCTGCATCGCACGTTTCAACGTCAAGACTTAGCTGAATGTCAGTTCTGTTCACAACCCGGAACTCTACCTCATATTATAATAAAGTATGAGCGCAATCCAAACTTCCGCCTCTCCAATCCCCCCTTTCCACCCCTGAGCTGCGGGAGAACCCGTTTACCAGCGTCCACGTGGATGTCCAGAAACTCTTGGTATCCAGAGCGAAGGCTCTCTGCACAGCTCATGGATTACCGGACAACGGAACCACCCCCACTTCAGAAAGCTGAAATAAACGTTTCCCTCTCTGTCTCTATCTTTCCCAGACAATGTACACACTCTACGAAATCGCCGCAGGTTGGCTACACCGCAACGACGTGGGGTGACCGATCACCGTGACCAAATATGCCAGTTTGGCAAATGACGAGGCCCAGCATGCGATTAGAGCTTGTAAAAAAATAGAACCTGCGCTGGGATAACAATGCACATACATGCTTTGCGCTGTTATCCCAGCGCAGATTCCATTTTTTTTCTCTAATTGCATGCTGGGCCTGTGCATTCGCCAATTTCGCACATTTGTGTACGTTGATTAGTCGTTCAAAGACATTGCGGTGGAGCCGATGTGCGGCGATTTGCTAATGTTTAACTAAAGGGATGTTATTCGCCATTATCGTCCAGAGCAATTATCATAGACATCGACACCTCATTAATCTGGTCTAGCAAGCAATACCTCTCTCTCTCTCTCTCTCTCTCTCTCTCTCTCTCTCTCTCTCTCTCTCTCTCTCTCTCTCTCTCTCTCTCTCTCTCTCTCTCTCTCTCTATCTCTCTCTCCATCCATCCATCCATCCATCCAACCACCCATCCATCTACGTCTCCGTTTGCTTCTACTTAACCAATATATGTTTGTGCAAGGTATGGTGCTGATATCTGCCGCTTCTAAGTGTTTCTGGAGGAACAGTTCGATCGGCGTCGCTTACTCGTAGTAGTATACTAATAGCAGTGGTAGTTATACTATTAGTAGTGTTTGTAACGTGTATTCTGTTCGTGACGTCAAAAGAATGAAGCTAGAGAAGGTGGTATCTTTTGTGTTTGGAGTTTGGACTTTATTTGACCACAAAGCACGGCACGTAAACATGATAGAGAACTGCATGATAACAACACAACATGGTGTGGAAATGGGGAAATCGTTGCTCTAATGCAGCTTGACTAAGGACCCCCCCTCCCGCCCCCCCCCCCCCTTATCGACTTCCTCCCCTCTTCCTCAGCCATCCGTCATAAATCCTCGTATCGTAGCGGTGGCTTCCGCCGTCCTAACGACCCAAAGTTGTTATTTCGCGTCGCGGCAGGGCAACGCGGTCTCCGTGGCTCATAATCGTTACATTAAGATAGTTACCCTTTGTATATTCTGCGTCATTTTGACTGTGGTGGAGCGCAGCCATACCATGTGGTTCAGGCATTCCCGTCCAGCGCATAATTTGTAATCTACCGAAAGTAGATTGAGGTAGCAGCGATTGAGTGCAATCGGTTTTGGAAACGGGTTCATTTGGAATTTAGTCAACACAACTGGATTCCTTTTGTGAGCACACGGTGTTTTGGTCTAGCTAGTCCTTAATGATTTATGTTTTTTTGAAACGGCACCAAGCGACCCATTTTCGATCTCATGATGTGGGGTGAGGTGGGGTCGACGTCTGTTCGCTCGATTAACCCTTGTTCGGGGACGCAGGCGCCGTAAAGTTTCCCGTTAGAAAAGAGTCCCGGCTGCGTGAATTTCCTTTACTTTTGTTTTTGCTAGTATGGTAGAAGTTCCAACCGGGTCCCTACGTCTCGCGAAATTGCGGACTTCCGATTTTGAAGCAGTGTCGATCATTTTTTGCGTTGGTGTTGGAGATGTCCGTAGCAATGGCCCTGCGTTCCGTAGGAAGTGTCGTGGCGAGCGATGCAGTAGTAACTGACCTTGAACTTCGACTATAACTGCCGTCATGGCATCATACGTTCGCTGCTTGCTTGCGTCGACGAGACCACGTCCACTGATCGTTCAAATCGTTCTTTTTACCTCACGTTCACGTTCCCGTATACGCTTGACGTTGTGAATTGGCATTATGCTCTTGGGTGGAACGCAGAATTGCGCTCTCCATTGATGGGTATCTCCTCTTTCGGGTCGCCAGTGTCTCGCATTGAAAAATGTACCTTCCGGTCTGGCTGTGAGAGAGCCTTTCGTACTGAGCCGTGATCCGTGCAAAACCCAGCGCTTCGAAACGATTGTTTGCCGTATTGACCGGAAAGCCGATTTCCTGACTGGCCGCCTTTTTTATTAGGCTGCTTATTTGGAATACTCGATCGCTTTAACATTGAAACGGCTGATGGCGTAGACATGAACGAGTCGCACAAGAATTTCTTCTTTTCTGCGTGTTTATCTCGATGTTCTGTGTCCTCTGCTAGTAGGTGTTTATATCTAAACCTATAATTTTTTAGTAACAATGCAGGCATAATGGCAGAAATATTCGATTACCACGTCTAGATCCCCATGCAACGGGACGTGCAACGATCCGGAACGCCGCCGGGTACCCAAAGAGTCAGGCGGCCGGTGAATAGGTTACTGAGGAGGGTTATATCGTTTAGCGCGTCGGGCAGTCTCATGGCAGTCTCCTCAGGAGGCGCTGAATAATAACAGAGACAGTGCCGAGCCTTGCGACGCCCCTCTGCTTCCAAGGACTAATGCGTCAAATTTGATGCTTCCAATCACTAGGTCAATCAGAAAACTGATATCGTAGTCGTAAACTTTTTTGCCGTCCTCAGTTGCTGAGGCCTCAACAATCGCCTCTTAACAGGTCTTGTCTTAAGACCTGTATAAAGGGAATTATAACAGGTCTTGTTATAATTCCCTTTTTGTATCCACACTAAATTACTGCCAGTTGGTCTGGGGAAACACAACAATGTCAAACATAACAAAACTTCATATCTTACAAAAGAAAGCTGTGAGAGCTATCTCAAACTTGCCGCATGTTGCTCACACTGCACCCATTTTTAAAGAACTTTGTATCCGCGCTGTTCCACAATTTTATAATGACACGCTCCTCAAGCGTTACTACGCAGGAATGAAGCGAAACAACATTCTCATCGATCAATTATCAACTATGAAACGAAACTGTCCTGTTCGTCATACTCGCCATGCTGACACATGGGTGATTCCCCTTACACGTACAAATTATGGTCGCCAGTTGCTCTCCTTTACATTGCCGTCATTACTTAACTCGCTGGGTACGTAGATATTCCTTTGTGTGAAACTGTTATTATAGAGTATTTCTCATTTTTGTGTCTGAAATGTGTCTTCGCGCATGTGCTGATCAAGAATGTTTGCTGTATAAAGTTTCAACTGTGTGTATTAGTTTGTTACCGTTTCACATGCACGATTAGTTTTTTTTTTTTTTGTACATTACTACGAAAGGGGCACAGACCCCGTCAAGCCTTCTTTCTCTGGCTTTTTGTCTGTGCCCCTGGTATCTGTGTTGTTGTTGTTGTTGATACCAAATAAAGTTTCTCTATTTCTCTCTATTGTCGATTGTCTTGGTGACATTAAAGGGACAGACAACCGATTTTTGTCGAGTGCATGTTCTCTATCCCAAACGAAAGCCAGCGTTTTATATAGCCCGGTAACCACAAGCAATTTATAAACAAACTGGAAGAAACAATTTTAATTTGGCACCAAACTTTCTGAAATCGAAAGGGTGGGCGGTTCGTAGTGTAGAAACTTGACACTACAATATGTGTCCCGGTCACGTGACCTGCAAACCTAGCAGTTACTGTGACTGTTGAAACGTTTATTCACTCACTGAAAACCTTTGTACACAAGTATATGTATACGTTTAAATTGTATGTGTATTCTTCAACATTGTTTTGAAACTTTTAAGACACGCTGCCCGCCGCCGCTGGGTTGCTCTCAGCGTGGTTAACTGAGCCTCCATGCCCAGAATCAACGGCAGCGTTGATTAAACGGAACCAGTGAAGGAGCTTTGACGATTCTGCCTGGGTCAGGGGGGTTTCTCCTGTCGAAATACACGATTTCACTATCCAAATACGCCAATAGCAGCTTTAAAAAGCAATAAGCAGGACGCGCCTGGAGAATCGAACTGCCGACCTCCACAACGTGTATTGAGATTCTACCTATCGTCCGTCCCAACAGATGGCGCATTCGTGCAAAAGAGACTAGTGAATTGAAAAAAAAAACACATAAAGAAATAAAAAAGCCTACGATTCACTTCTTTTTTAGCTGGGAACAAGTTTTTAAGTATCGCTTTTCATCTCGAATAGAGACAAAATTATGTTGCCGCGCTACTCATGATTTCCGAGATCAAAAATTTCGATTTAAAAAGTTCTAGGGCGTTAAGGTGCTTAAAGGGGCAGTGACACAAAAAGTTTGCATCTTGTTTTTTTTTGTTGCGATAAGTAGCTAGTGACCTACTTATAACCTGTAGAAACCTCATTTGCTTCAGCGTGCGACGGTTGTTTAATTAGAGGCATTTTCAATGCGGCCAGTCGCAGTTTCGGTTTCAGCGAGTGCCGCGAAACGATGGATTTTGTGGATTTTGTGTGAACAAAGCTGACCACGTGACCGTCGGAGGGATATCACAGAGCAGAGCCGCCGTAGCACTGTCGAATCCGCATCGACGGCAGTTTCTGCGAATGCCCCCACGTACTGATCTCGTGAGGCGCTTAATTAAAAAGCGACCGTGGATGTGACGCAGGCGCTGCGAGTGCAAATGCTACCGCGGCTAAAGAACGACGCGCGACGCTCGAGGCGGTGGGTGGCAAGACGCGCGCTGGGAGCAGCCGGCCGGTCTGCCTACAGGTCCGCCTACAGATGTGAACGGCTCAGCACTGCGGCGGATATTCGAGTGCCGCTCTCGTAAGCGGTGCAGATGACAATTTTTAATGCAACCCGCCATCGCATCATTAACTCCTTTCTTATGTAAGCCACCATGGTCGGGACTTGGGGACAATTTCGTGCAGCGGTAACAAGCTATCACTCGAGCTACCTGCGCCGGCCTGGGCCACTTCGCGGCCGTGGCCGCCGCCTGCACAGCGACCGTGCGGCTAGCTCAGTGAGCTTTTCGTGCTTCCGGCGCGTTTTCGCATCCAATGGTAATAAACAGTAATAGAAACAGAGTGCCTGGAATCACTGTAGAACTTTGGTCGCGGCCAGCTGCCCGATTAGCTGACGAAATCACGGCGCCTCCGCCGCCAACGATCGGGTCGTTCGTTCTCGAGAGCAGAAGCTCCGCCCTCCGGCCCTCCGATTGGAGCGGCGAGGCGGGCGAGCCGGCGAAAAACGCCGGTAGTGCGGAAGCGGCAAACACAAACTCGTGACGTGTTTGGATGTTGTTTATTTACAATTGCGCGTGGTCCTCTGCTGGCTGCTCGGTGGCGTTTCGCACACTTCAAAATTGATTTTAAATATGTTCTAGGCTGTATTCGCCGCTGATATTTTGCAGATGATGTATATGTGTTCCCACCGATCTATCTCCGAAGTTATCTCGCCTTCAAAATTTTGTGTCAGTGCCCCTTTAAAGGAATGCCCTTTCATTTGGAATAGAGAACATTTACTCGAATAAAATCGGTTGTCTGTCCCTTTAAGAAGTACCTCGTTGCGTCAAGCGGGCAGCAACTTTCATCGTAGATACTTTTGCTTGCTTCGGTTTCGCCCGCAAACATATCCCAGTTTTAGGGTAAAGGTCATTTGTTTTAATTCATTCTGTTTAACCACACGTGCCCGAGAAGCCTCAGTCTTAGGTTTTCAAAATGTATAATTCCTTTTACGGCTTTCGCAACATGGCAATTATCAATCAATCAATCAATCAATCAATCAATCAATCAATCAATCAATCAATCAATCAATCAATCAATCAATCAATCAATCAATCAATCAATCAATCAATCAAATCAGCTTTATTTGGTGACCATACAAACGGAGCGTCCGTTTGTGTGGTCGCCGTTATTGTGTCGCCACCTTTAATTTTCGTTAGAACAGGCTGCACGTACGACCAGGCCGCCTTCTACAGCGTCACTACGGCTGTCACACCATTTGAGCTTTCACTGACGTGAGCCAAGGATGTGCAATAAGAACCCCTGCACACAAAATGATGTTCCCTGTTGGTCTTTTCTTGCTTAGTTTGTTAAAGATCCCAAGGTTCTGAGTTGTTGCCTGTACATGATGGTTTCTGGGGGGCGGGGGGAAGGGAAGGGGGGAGTGAAGGGGGTGCCTAAATCTACGCGCCTGACTATGCTGAGGAACTCATGGATTATTTTTTCTTAATCCGAGTAAACCTATCGAAATAGGCGTACTTAGAAGTTTCTGACACGATATTAAAGTGCGCCACGTTCCTTCTTAGCTATGGTACTTGTCGTGCGGCAACGTGTGAACCTTCGATTCCGTAAAGCACGGCTAGTGCCAAATCACATAAAGGGGCGGTTTAAAATAGGACCCTCAGACGGTACTAAATGAGCTGGGAGCTAGACTTGCCAAGAACACTGTTTATTGTCGTCCCAGAAAGCTCCTCTACGAGGACATGGGCGTACCAGGACATCCAAGTTATCTTCGAGCTCACCTGAACCTGCTGCTGAGGATGACGTCGTCGGTGAAGCCGTGCTTGAGGAAGAACCGCCGACTGGAAGCTGGGGTGCGGACCAGCAGCGCGTCGTACGGCCCCACCACAGAGGGCTTCTTCATTTGCTGTCGGCACCATGAGGTGAAAGGGAAAAGGAGGACAGCGATAAACACACCAATCATCATCATCATAGTCATCATCATAATAACCATCCTAATTTTGTGCAAGCTGCCACGCAGGCATCTTAACGCTAACCAGGTGCCCTGCAACCCTCAGCGTCACTCATTTCGTTACGCACGCTGGCACTCTAGAAGCTGCATGGCAACGCGAAGTGTATTTCCCAGCCACATTCTTCCGCTCCATAGAAAACCTTATTCCAATTTCTGCAACGAAGCACAGGAACGGGCGGGTTTCTCAAGTTAGGAAGCGGGCGCATTCCGAACAATAGCCATACGTTCTGAGCATTGGAAGCTCATGATCTTGTCTTACTTGCGACCAAGAAAAAAACGACGCCGACCTACGCGGCTTTCTTGAACGATGGACAAGTATGGCTTTCGTCTCTCGGACTGTCTGCACATTCTAAGCGCCGTTAAGGACACACAAGCAGCCGCTCCTTACGGAGAACCGCAACCAAGCACAGCCCCAATCCCTCCCGTTATTCACAAACTGTGCCTGCAGTAGTCAACCTCCGCCAGGTGTATGATCAATCAAAAACAGGTTGTATACACGCAGAAACAAATCCCCAGAAATGGGAAGTCAGTGCCCGTCCCGTCGTCTTTCTGTCTCCTTGTTTCTATTCGCGCTGAAGCTATTCTTTAAAATGAACTACCAAATCGGCCAACAGTGCACTTTGTTAAGCCTCAGAGCATTTTCTGTTCATGGTGTTTATTTCGAAGTGCGATTATTTTGCATTCACGTTAGAGAGTTATGCAAATGTCAGTATTGTACAAGTTCAGTGAACCGATCATCCCGTTTCGTGACGCGACAAATTAGGGAAAATATTTGTGAGCGTCGACTCTCTTCGTTTTTGTCATTCCTTAGTCGTCGGCATTGTCGGCACTGGGTGCAGCCTATACAGCGCCCGCTAAATAAGGCATGTTATTGTATCCATACATATTACTTCATCGTTCCTTTATTTGTGAACAACAATCGCATCTCATGCATACAGACATGGAATAGTTACGACACGCCCTCACCTTGAGTAGGAAGCTGCCGATGCCGTGTTGGCGGAAGCGTTTGCGCACGGCCAGCAGAGAGAGGAAGCAAGCCCTGGTTCCGGGTATCCTGTCGGGGAGGAAGGGCGGGGATCGAAACGGAAGCGGTACGCAGAGCCTCCTGCCGGCACTCGGGTTTTCCTAATCACCCTAATGCGACAGCGGTATTTTGCATACCCTCTTTCCCCTCCTGTATACCCTCACTCACTGTATACCCTCACAATTCCCACCGGATTAAAAAAAAAAGGAAAAATCCGCGTATTGATGGAATTGCACAAAGGGGCTTGGGGTGCGGCCTGACCCCGGCGACCATTGCCGGCAATGCACTCCCTCACCAGAGCAGGATTGGCCACCCTGGTGTAGTAACGGCCACAACCTCCCATGAATACGCCAATTACCCCTCGGCCCTCAGTCCCCAGCGGCTGCGAAGCAACTGACGACGGCGGCGGTCAGACCTGTGACGCAGCAGAGGGTGCTAAGAATCCCTGGATCCGGACAGGCCGCCAATGGAATCTGAACCTGGCAACGTTTAACGCGCGAACCTTATCTAGCGAAGCAAGTATAGAGGTGTTGTTCGAGGAATTAGAGGGCATTAAATGGGATGTAATAGGGCTTAGCGAGGTTAGGAGGGCAGGCGAAGCCTTTACGGTGCTGAAAAATGGACACGTCCTATGCTACCGTGGTCTAGAGGACAGAACTGGGAGTGGGATTTCTAGTCAATAAAAGCATAGCTGGCAACATAGACGAATACTATAGCATTAACGAAAGGGCAGCAGGTCTTGTAATTAGGCTCAATAAGAGGTACAAGCTCAAGGTGGTGCAGGGCTACGCGCCCACATCCAGCCACGACGACCAAGTAGTGGAACGCTTCTATGAAGATGTGGAATCGGCAATGGCTAAAGTAAAATCACCGTATACCGTAGTTATTGGGGACTTCAATGCTAAAGTAGGCAAGAATCAGGCTGGAGACAAGGCAGTTGGGAACTATGGTCTGGGCTGTAGAAATAGCAGGGGGGACCTACTAGTTGAGTTTGCAGAACGGAATAACCTACGCATAATGAATACCTTCTTCTGTAAACGGAAGAGTCGGAAGTGGACCTGGAGGAGCCCGAATAAGGAGCACAAAAATGAAATAGACTTCATATTATGCGATAACCCTGGCGTTGTGGAGGATGTGGAAGTGCTCGGAAGGGTAAGGTGTAGTGACCACCGTATGGTAAGATCTCGAATTAGGCTAGATTTGAGGAGGGACCGCAACAAGCTAGCACGAAAGAAGCCGATAAATGAGCTAACAGTAAGACGTAAAGTAGAAGAATTCAGGATCGCGCTGAAGAACCGATATTCCGCCCTTAACGAGGAAGCCGAGCTTACGACACAGGAAGCCAGCGACAACCTTACACGCATTATCACGGAGTGTGCAGTAGAAGTCGGGGGCACTATGGCTAGACAGGATAGTGGTAAACTTTCTCAGGAGACGAAAGATCTAATCAGAAAACGGCAAACCACGAGAATCTCTACCGCAGCTGACAGAATCAGCCGAGCTCTCGAAGTTAATCAATAAGCGTAAGACAGCTGACATACGGAAGTATAATATGGAGAGGATCGAATACGCTGTAAAGAATGGAGGCAGCCTGAAAGCAGTGAAGAGACGTCTTGGCGTGGGGAAAAATCACATATATGCACTTAAGGATAAGCAAGGCAATGTCATCACAAATAGGGATAAAATAGTCACAGTGGCCGAGGAGTTCTATAGGGATCTGTAGGGTTTCGAAGTTAGTCAATAAGCGTAAGACAGCTGAAATACAGAAGTATAACATGGAGAGGATCGGCTATGCTGCAAAAAACGGGGGCAGCCTGAAAGAGGCCTGTAGGCGTGGGTGAAAATCAGACGTATGCACTTAAAGACAAGCAATGCAATGTCATCACAAATAGGGATAAAACAGTCATTGTAGGCGAGGAGTTCTACAGCGATCTGTGCAGTAGCCGGGACATCCAGGATAATACCGAACGAGAAAGTACAGTCGAACACGGATATATCGAACTCCAAGGGGATCGCGAATTAGTTCGATATATGAAAAATTCGATATAAAAAATATGGGCTCTGAGACCACACCTATAGTGGACGAGCATTTACCGGTCGTCGCATTCAAGAATGACAACTAATTCCACACTCACGACGCAACAGGACGCTTTATTTCCGTGAAAAAAAAAATCGCTGATCTTGGCCTGCTTCTTCGCCCAGGAAATGAAATTAAAGACGCTGGTCTCGATCTTCTAGAGGCTGCACAACTAGAAAATTCCAGCAGTACGCTGCGCCTTCGCAAGCCATGCACAACACGCACGCTAAAGAAGAACAGCGCGCACGTACCACAAGAACTTTGAAGGTAACAATTCCAAGGCTCTCTGAACGGACTTCAAAAAAACGCTCGCGATAGTCATCTCCCAGAGAAACAGTGATCTCCGAAAGGTGAGGGTCAATTCGCCAAACAGCAGCAACAGCAGCAAAATGCAAAAGAAGGAGGATTCCGGCAGCGCCTTCGTTCCCTCTTCCCTTTCCCCAGACGACATCGGGGGAAGAAAGACAAAGAGAGAGAGAAAAAAAACTCTTTTTCGGCAAGCCGAGGAACGTACGCAGCGGCAAAAAAAAAGGACGTGTGCAGTTGGGGCATCCCTGCCTCACACTGTAACATTTTCCGAGCGTTCGGGCTTGTGTGCCTAGAGAGATTTAGCATACCGGGCTCCATCCGCTAACGCTACGGCGGCCGGTAGCGGGGCCCGAATGGGCAAGCGCAAATTCGTTCCGGTAGGGGGAATTAGTTCCGCGAGCGAGTCGTCGTCATGCCCGCGCATTCCTCCACATCCTCCTCAACCTCAATCGGGGGTGCCGCGACCGCCGAAGAGCACCTTCCAGCTCGCGCGGCGTTCGATATACCCAATGTCGGGAAAAATACGGTTCGATATAAACGTACGAATTCCTATACTTTTACACAGAATTTTCAAGGGGATAATTTATGAGTTCGATATAGACAATAATTCGATATACCCGTGTTCGATATATCCGTGTTCGACTGTAGTTCAGAGGAGATAGACATCCCACAAGTAACAACCGAAGAAGTAAGGAAGGCTTTGAAAGAAATGAAAGGGGGCAAAGCACCTGGTGAGGATCAGATAACAGCAGACCTCTTGAAGGATGGCGGAGAAATTGTACTTGAAAAACTGGCAAACCTGTATACGCAATGCCTAATGACCGCAATGGTACCGGAATCTTGGAAGAACGCGAACATCATCCTAATCCATAAGAAAGGCGACATGAAGGACTTGACAAATTACAGGCCGATCAGCTTACTGTCAGTCGTCTACAAGGTGTTTACCAAGGTAATCGCTAACCGAATCTTTGAAACCTTAGATTTCAGTCAACCTAAAGAACAAGCAGGGTTCCGTAAAGGTTATTCAACAATGGACCATATTCACACGATCAATCAGGTGATAGAAAAGTGTGCTGAGTATACTGAACCCCTATATATAGCCTTCATAGATTATGAGAAAGCATTTGACTCGTTCGAAACCCTAGCAGTCATTCAGGCATTACGGAACCAGGGGGTAGATGAGCATTATGTAAGAATACTAGAGGATATCTAGAATGGGTCTACAGCTACCATCATCCTCCATAGGGAGAGCAGTAAAATACCTATAAGGAAGGGTGCCATACAAGGAGACACAATCTCTCCAATGTTATTCACAGCATGCTTACAAGAAGTATTCAGAACGTTGGATTGGGAACAGGTGGGAGTAAGGGTTAATGGAGAATACCTCAGTAACCTCAGATTTGCTGGTGACGTTGCCTTGCTAAGTAACTCGGGGGACGAATTGCAAAGCATGCTTTCCGCACTGGGCGAACAGAGTAGAACCGTGGGCCTGAAAATTAATATGCAGAAAACTAAAGTAATGATCAATAACCTCGGGACAGCACAGCAGTTTGAGATAGGTGGCGAGGCAGTGGAAGTGGTAAGCGAATATATCTACTTAGGCCAAGTTGTGACCCCAAATCCCAACCATGAGGCAGATATAATTAGAAGGATCAGAATCGGGTGGGGTGCATATGGCAGACATTCTCAGATAATGAATAGCAGCCTACAATTGTTGCTGAAGAAGAAAGTGTATGACAGCTGCATCTTACCGGTACTCACCTACGCGGCAGAAACTTGGAGGCTCACTAAGAGGGTTCAACTTAAATTGAGAACGACTCAGCGGGCAATGGAGCGGAAAATGATAGGTGTAACATTAAGGGACAAGAAGAGAGCGGAGTGGGTCAGGGAGCAAACTGGTGTTAAAGACATATTAGTAGAAATTAAGAAGAAGAAATGGACGTGGGCAGGGCATGTAATGCGAAGGCAAGATAACCGCTGGTCATTAAGGGTAACAGAGTGGATCCCTAGAGAAGGCAAGCGTTGCAGGGGGCGGCAGAAAGTTAGATGGGCAGATGAGATCAAGAAGTTTGCGGGGATAAATTGGTCACAGTTGGCACAGGACCGAGGTAATTGGAGAATAATGGGAGAGGCCTTTGCCCTGCAGTGGGCGTAGATAGGCTGGTGATGATGATGATGATGGTGATGATACCCTCACTTGAGGTTATTTGTGAGGGCGCGTTCCCTGCCCTGCACACCCTTTATCCTTTTTTTACCGCGAACCAGTATGTGTCCCCCCTCTTCAACGTCATACAGCGACGCCGTGCAAAGTCCACTCCGGCCCCCGTATGACATGCCTTTCGAGGTGCTCCAACGGAGAGACAAGCACATTACGATCGACAGAGGTGGTCCTCACGCGACGTGGTCAGCTTGGACCGCGTAAATCTGCACCACCTCGAGCTCCATCTTCGCAGGGGCACCAGGCAGACCACATTGAGCAGCCCCAGCAAGTCCTCAAACGGTTCACGCTGAGTGGACGGTGAACGAGACCCCCGGCCGCAGTGGGTCGTCAGAGTGCGGCTGTTTTGCGCGCACTCAGTAGGTGGGAGTACTGTGGCTACGCAAAGCGGCGCTTCCGTGTGTGGTGCAAAGAGGGCGTGCGCACACAAGAGAAAGTTATCTTCGAGAGGAAGGCTGGTAATAAAAGTTGTTTGGGACGCGGGTTGTTCACTTGCGCTGCTCTGCCGAGCAGCGCGTCCCAACACAACCCTCGCTGAAATATCTCTCTCGCGCGCTAGCAAAAATAGCTGGTCGTATTGTTGCTACTTCTAAACTAGCTGTACTGATCTTGCAACCTAAATTAGAAGTAACTCTTTTCGCGGGGTCACACCTCGGAGATCCCCCTGCTGACGCGAGAAGCTAAATTGATCGAAAAACTCTGAGGACACCTAAGCGCTTCTTAGGAGATGTCCCCCAACACGCCAGTTCATTCTTGTTACACGAAGTCATCACATTATGGCGAAAGTTCCAAAATCCAAATTCCCAACAAAAACTGTTGCCAGCCCAGCCCTCTAGACTCCACACACAGCCAAAGATCCCAGAAAACAGTTTGTACACATGCCTGAAAGTATTAAGTGCGAATGCACTTCTTAAGCGAGCCTGAAGCGTCCGCCGCCGTCCGCATAGCAACAGCTGCGGGTGCGCGCGCTCCTCGTCTTCTTTGGCAACGGGGGGAGATGGGCGCGCGCTGCCTGGCCGCTGACAAGGCACATACCCACGTGGGGGATTGGCCAGGAATCTCCTCGTCTTCCTTGGCAACGGGGGGATATGGGCGCGCGCTGCCTGGCCGCTGACATGGCACATACCCACGTGGGGGATTGGCCAGGAATCGGGCGTGAGAAGGGCTAATGCACCCGCTTAAAGGAGTACTGACACGAAATTTCAAAGCTGAGATCCGCTCTAGCAATCAAGTACAACGACAACACAAATAGGTGTCTGTGAATAAATGCATCTTTCTTTCTTTGTAGTTGTGTGTGTGTGTGTGATCTCTCTTTCGCGAACATTACCGAACCGCGCAAATTCAACTCGTGCATTCGCACTTTCACATTCTTCCCCTCGGGGAAATGCGGGGAATTTTTTTTTCCTTCCCTTCTCGCCTTCCCTCATTTGGTACCCTCCGCACACGTGCTTATTTCTTAGTCTAGGTTATCCGCCAACATTCTAGCTTTGCTCAGTTCTTTCAGCCAGTTGCCTGTAAACGATGAACGTCGAAGTAAGCATACGTCGTTTCCCCACAGCAACAAGAAAAGACCCCTGGACGTCACGACGCTGACAACGTTACGACGCTGAGGAAGACAGATTAATTTTGGCTATTGACCGTTGCCCATCAGAACTATGACAGACAAAGCGTCCGCCTGCCTGTAGTTCTTGGCGAAGGTGGCGCATGCGAGCAGCCTGTGCTCGGGTCCCACGTGGCGCGCGGTCAGGCTCCAGGAGGCAATGGCGCGCGATCTCTCGCGCCGCCGCCACTCCACGGCGCGCAGGAACCGCTGTAGCCCCGCCTCCTCCGTCACTTCCTCTTCCTCATCCTCCATGTCGCTGCGCGCAGAAAAAATTAAGCGCGCATTTTTATGTGCGCTAGAAGCGCAGCAGCTTCGGCCGTGGGTCGAACCTAGAAGAAAGAAGTTCACGTTCGAGTTTTGCGGGTCAAACCTACGCTTCGGCAATCAGGCACGTCGAATCTAGGGCTCTAAAATTCACTCTAGCAAGTCGCGATGTGCGACTCGCGCCGAAGTGTGGATACAGGCGTGCTTTCGCTTACCGCCTCCATGCGGAAAACGGTAGCCGAGAATCTAACCCGTCAACTGTGCTGAGTGGCTGGACGCCTTAGCCAGTAGATCACCGCTGCGGGTGGAACCACTTTCATTTGCGACGACAGCTTAAGTTTGAATAAATGCGAGAAAAAATTTGAAAGACATCATGGGTATCGGATGCCACGAACGTTTAGGACCCGTTGTGTGCTTGGCATGCTTTGGAATGAGACAATTTTGCCGTCAGCATAAGCTCATTCACGCCTAATTCCGCAACATGTGAATGTTTTCTTTTGTAGCCAAGCGACGAAGGGTCCACGCGAACAATTACAGAGGCTGGAGTGGACAGCCCCTCAATGACTTCGACGCCCGCAAATGCTGCTAGAAACGTGCCAGAAAAAACAAACTGCTCTTGTCGCTATAATAACAATGTTGCTGCGGCAGAACGACTTGTAATCGTTGACAGTTATGTGCAAGTGCACAAAAGCTATCAGCTGCGGGAGAGATTTTGTAGCGTAAGCTACACTGGCCGAGGTTGAGCGGTTTCGCGTGTGCCGTGAAGGGCCGTTCTGCGCAAACGCGAGAAGCATTGCATTGGTTTGAACCGGATCGGATCGGATTGGCTTGGCTTGACTTGAACTGGATTGAATTGGATTGGACTGCATTTGATATGGATTGGATTGGATTAAATTAGATTGTGTTGCATTCAAATCCCATTCAATAGGAGTACGGGAGCTAAACCTTAGCTCACGCTACGTATATGCTGGCATAGCCGAGCTAAGCCACTGCTAATTTTTCTTTCCAGCCGCTTATAAAGGGCGCTCTTAAAGTAAACCCCATTGGCACTTGCCACGCCGAAAGAATGTCTGCTGTCGTCCGATCTTGGTCAGAGCAAAATAAAAACTGCGTGGAAGGACTCACTGCGTACAGTCCTACGAGAAAAACAGAATTCACGGAAGAGAACAGGCCATTTTTTATTTTATTTCTGTGGGGTTGCGTCACGTGGATAGCATTTAGTTTATTCGTCTAAACAGAAAACATCCGGGCAAGACTCATTGCATGCATTCTAAGTTCGCCTCACATGTCATTACGAAATGCTAGGATCCTCTAACTTGTTCTGTTCTCTTTATTGGCATCCGTCGTAGAGCCCTTTGATAGCCTCGTATAGGCACGCCAGGTAAACGTAATGTGGAACGTAAGAGTAAACACCAGCCCGGGAATGACCTGTCAGTGAACTGTCGGTTTCTTGTTACTCCGCAAAACTATAACCCGGTTCTTCACTTAGCATGGCTTTGCTCTTTGCACTGTCGTCTGCGTATCTTCTCGGTGAAGGGAGTTAACGGGAACCTGTATTCGTGTAAACTGCCGACATCAAAGAACCCTGCCCTGAGGCAGCCAGGCCCTCGTCGGATACGTGGCCTCTGAAAGGAAGGAACCGGTTCGCTAACTGCCCCAGCTGACATAGCACGCGGAGTGCCCTACGACCATTTAAGGTCGCTCCAGAATGCTCATACTACGGTTCCCATTTCCGAGTTCGCCTCGCAGGTCCTTTTCGCGGTACCTATTGTGTGGGCTCTTCTCCGTAGACTTTCTTGTATGGCAGTTTTCAAAAGCCTGTTAACACATTTCCTAGCTGTCACTCATGCCAGGAATGTAGATGCTGTCCTTATACCAGCACAATGGGTCCCACCAGAACCAATGAGGGGGCCGTAGCACTGCCGTACCTGCTCGAGTCCGAGAGGTCGCTGAAGACGTCTGAGAAGGGGTCGGCGCGCGAAGAGGCGTCCCGGGCCGTGGCCGAGCACGTGCTGCCGCGGCCGCTGGTCGTGGATGCGTTGTCCCCGCCGCACAGCGTCAGCTCCCCCGCCACGGCATCTTCGTCGGCGCTGCCCTCGGCAGAGGTTGCCCACCTGCGCGCAGCCACTTTTGCGAGTCAGTGGGCGAGTGAGTGAGTGAGTGAGTCTAACTGATGCTTGCTCACCTTGCCGACCAGGCGATCCAGACTCGGTCGTCCTTGTCCTCCTCGCCCGCGTCTCCTCTTCCGTCCACCTCGTCGTTGCCCTGTTCGGCGTCGTCTTCCTCGAAACCCTGACCTTGTCCCCGAAGTGGTTCGCAGCCTCCGTTCGCAGCTCTGTCGAGCGGCACGATCCTCTGCCACGGCTTGGCCGCCACGGTCAGACGCTCCGTCTTCGGAGTCTCCTCAGGATTATTGTTGATCTCTGCGACAGCAAGCGTACAGAAATATCCCAGATGTACCAGAGTTGCATGACGCTGCGCGTGCTGATTTCTGTCGCGGTTATACCGAACCGTATGTATCAAAAATGTTTCATAGAAATCAACAGCGCATTACAGAAACAAAAGTGACACTAATAAATACGCCGGCATGAAGAAACTAGTGTTCTTCGCCTAGCGAATGTCGTGCAAAGCCGAATACAACTCAGCGCGCCAAATCGAGCAAGAGGAGTTCTGCTCGATGAGTAGAAAGAAACAAAACAAGGCCTGAAGACGGCCCGGAAAGGCGGAAGAAAATTCGACCGGGGCGTAAGATTTGAGACAGCGGTGTCATACCGACAGCTCGCTCACACGTTGGACGCGCATCGGCCTTGCGCCTTTGACGTATTTGGCGCGACGCATCCATAAACTCACTTCCTTACTGCCTTCACACGCTTCGCTGGTCTGGAAGCTCGTTCGTCCTTTTGGACGCTGTTCTTGCTTTTTGCAGGCAGTGCTCGCTCGGTGACAACTCGTATGTCTTCGGCTTGTGCGTTCGAAAGAAATCGTTTGTTTAGGAGGTACATCCCTTCTCAAAGTTTTCTAGCCCAATCCTAAGCCTTACCGACCAGAAATAACTCAAAGAGTATACTTTAGCTTTAAATGTGCCAAAAATATTTTATGACAGTAGGAAAGAAAGATGTTTTCTCTAGCTTTCCGCATAAAACGTTTCAACCTCGCTCGGGACGTAAGCTTGTATTCTTGTAGCCTGCGCATTTCCGGCTTGGCCTAGAAAATTTTGACAAGGACTGTACGTTGCTTTATACGGCTAAATTTTCTTTCGGCGACTCGCACCCATCCTTCCTGTGTCAATACCGACACGCATTTCTGTTTGCAAACTCAGATTTTCCGCTCATGAGCCGAAGCAGCCTGCAGTATACTACTGGCCGCGCACCTACACTATCGGTGAAAATGTCGAAAGACGATAGTCGTCTGCAGCCGCTGCTCCGTGTAAACACCTCTCTTCCTTTCCCGTCTCGCTCCTCGAAGGTTTGCTCGAAGCAACTAAATTTTACCGCGTTTCACTGCCCGCGCGCATTGTACTGGAACCTGTCTTTACTGTCCGGCTTCTTGAAATGGCGCCAGAGGGGTTCTACCGCGCGCGCTTTTTGCATTTTTGGGTTAAAACATTACTTTTGAAAAAAATCTCGAAAATCAAGCAGCCTTGCTATTTCAATTAAAAGAAAATCGCTAATATTACTTTTGTACTGATGTCTTGCGTCAGACTCCCCGACTGCGTGTCGCAACTTTCAAAGTGCACTCATTTCATTAACAGCTGCAAAAATGTATCTACCCAACGTCATCCTCCGGACAGTTTCATCACATGGACCCCGTCTCATTCATCCCTTGAAGAAAATGAGCCGGCTCATGCCGAAGCCTGAGCTCACCCGCACCGGGGCACGCGGTGTGTGTGAACTGGGTAATATGCCTTCTGGGATATTAGCCAGTTCTTCCAAAAGACCAAACACAAAAAATTATCCCCTCAAGGCACCCTGACATCCTGGTACAAGACCGCTTGGGACGAAGAACCTTTCCGCCTACGCATATCAACATGTCTCGCGAAGGCATGGTCACTTATCAAAAGCTACAGACGAACACATGTCCACATGGTATATTACTACATCCGGCATTATACGCATGCACTTGTAAAATCTTGCTTACAGCCATGCACTCTCTATCACATGGTGTGGGAGTGCCGTCACACACCATCTCTTGCCCCAAATCCCAACCCCTCATTTGAGCAGTGGGAGGGTGAGATGGCCAGCTCCAACCCGGATCCCCAAATACATCTGGTAGACCGGGCAAGTCAGGCTGCCAAGACCCAGGGCTTCCTGGACTAGAGAGGTTCCCCACCTGGCGGCCAACCAAACAACTATGACTGCTCTAATAAACGTTTATTCCTCCGCCTCCTTTTGATTAACGATTCTTCTAACTTTTGGCCAGGCGGCACAATTGGGAGCCGGACGGACATGCAGACAGACCAAACTTTTCGCTTTTAACTGGCCCAAGAATGGCAGTCGTCTTTAGAAGAACGAACTAAAACTACTCAACCGGTCTGTATTTCCGACTCAACCAAAGAGGAACGCAGGCAAGAGCCACGAGGTACCACATACCCTTCGTGTGCGCCGAACTACAAGAAATGTTAGTCGTTTAAATATGTCTGTGTGGCCTGTTTGATCACAAATGGCTGTATCAGAAGCACAGGTTTGAAACGAACAAGTCAAGAACACCAATGACGAGCAGTCGAAATCCACAACAACCGGAATAACGATCGCAGCAACAATCACGAATAAGAAAAGAAAATGGTTATTTCCGAGCGGATGGAATGCCTCCTGGTTTCAATAAAGAAGCAAGCCTTTCTAAGCCACGAAACATGGCGACAGTGCTCTATTTAAGACGCCTTCAATCAATCTGTCAATTGAATTTCATTTTTGCTTTCGAAACCGTACTAGAACTGCGTCTGTACACACGTAAGAAACGGTACATGTTTTAGATGCGACTCAAGGCACCACGTATATAAAAAAATTTCCCGCATTTACCCGAGGGGAAGAATGTGAAAGTGCGAATGCAGGAGTTGAATTTGCACGGTTCGGTAATGTTCGCGAAAGAGCTAGAGATCACACACACACACACACAACTACAAAGAAAGAAAGATGCATTTATTCACAGACACCTATTTGTGTTGTCGTTGTACTTGATTGCTAGAGCGTATCTCAGCTTTGAAATTTCGTGTCAGTACTCCTTTAAGCGGGTGCATTAGCCCTTCTCACGCCCGATTCCTGGCCAATCCCCCACGTGGGTATGTGCCATGTCAGCGGCCAGGCAGCGCGCGCCCATCTCCCCCCGTTGCCAAGGAAGACGAGGAGCGCGCGCACCCGCAGCTGTTGCTATGCGGACGGCGGCGGACGCTTCAGGCTCGCTTAAGAAGTGCATTCGCACTTAAAACAAAATGCTAGCCCCAATACGTCAACTGACAGCCGTGCAGTGCTAGAAAAAGAAGCAACAGCATACGGCGTAGTCGCTGTCAAAATAGTTTCATCAGCAGCAGCTTATCTACGCCCACTGCAGGGCAAAGGCATCTCCCATTAATCTGCAATAATCCCGGTGATGTGCTAACTGCGGTCAATTTATCCCCGCAAAATTATTGATGTCATCTGCCCATCTAACTTTCTGCCGCCCCCTGCCACGCTTGTCTTCTCTAGGGATCCACTCTGTTACCCTTAATGACCAACGGTTGTCTTGCATTCGCATTACATGCCCTGACCATGTCCATTTCTTCTTCTTAATTTCTACTAATATGTCCTTAACACGCGTTTGTTCCCTGACCCACTCGTCTCTCTTCTTGTCCCTTAATGTTACTCCTATCAGCTTCCGTTCCATTGCTCGCTGAGTCGTCCTCAATTTAAGTTGAACCCTCTTAGTGAGCCTCCAAGTTTCTGCCCCGTAGGTAAGTACCGGTAAGATGCAGCTTTCATACACTTTCTTGTTCAGTGATAATGGTAGGCTGCCATTCATTATCTGAGAATGCCTGCCGTATGCACTCCACCCCATTCTTATCCTTCTAATTATCTCTGCCTCATGGTTAGGATCCGGGGTCACACCTTAGCCTAAGTAGATATATTCGCTTACCTAGTAGATGTATTCGCTTAGTTTACGCAAAATACTTTACTGGAGCCATTATTCTGGTTGAAGCGAACAACAACAACGCACGTGTGTCCAGACCACTGGTGACTCTTCCACACACACACAAAAAAAACGTCAGTAACACCCGAGCCCTTTTTAGGAGTTGTGAATGCGAAATCTCTACTGTCCCAGTGACCGCCCCTCAGTGTCCAATTGAATTCCGCAGGACGCACTGTGCTTGTGACTGCTGCGCCACCGGGTGAGAGGAGCAGCAGTGGCTCGGCGAGGAGTACACTGGACTCAAACTGGTTTAACAACAGTGCTTTCCGGAGGTGCAGCTGCCCAACGGCGGCCCATGGCGCCGCCTCACTCCGTTTATTCCCGTGGCTCTGCCTATGCGCAGACGTTGCCTAAACGGAGGCTCACGATCCTTTTTTGTTTTATACATGAGGCAGGCGCTACGGCGCTACCTCGGCTCCCGGTTCGTGGCAATCTAGGTGCCATTGCGCTTCCGCAGACAACAACTAAATGCCTGCTTTCTCTCTCAATGGGCCATTTACGGCAGTCGCTTTATATTTGCCCAAATGTCGCTTTATATTTGCCCAGGCAGGCTCACCTTTTGAAAGCGGCAGGTCGTGCCCTTCGGGTGACATGTCGGGGCTGGTGTTGGCGGCGTGGGAGCGGCTGCTCGATTCCCACTCTTGCAGGATCTCTGCATAAGGGCCGCACGGGAGAGGCGGAAGAAATGTTGGGAAAACTTCGTCACCGAGAAAAGTGGTGGGGCGAAGAGCACCTCGTATTTTTGACAAAAGCCATAATAAAAGGAACCGCGTCCTTTAGGAGCAGCACGCCGTAGTCCGTGATTAACATAGAAAACCTGGCAATATTTTTCAGGAGGCCTTCGCCCCCAACTAGTTGGCAATATTTATTTTCACTAAGTAGAGAAGATAGTTAAACCTCGTCACCGTGCGTAAGGCGACGTTCTAATTACAAACAAAATTACATCAAACACGCCGCATACTGTAACGAGAAGCAGAAGTTGACACGGGCGATAGCTCCAAGGGACTCACCATCGACAACGCTGAAGCAGTGGACGGCACGAACTCATTGTTGGATTATCACGGCCGCTTGTGAATGCTGACCGCATAGCTCAGTGGCAACATTATATAAACACAACCCTTCACTTCAGCATCAACCATCGCTCGTCTCAGTTGTCCTGCAAGCGCGCAACGTGTTTTGGGGAAGGTTGCCGTGGTCCATTGCATCCTGCCCCCCAACCTCGCTCCGCCTCGCTCCTGGGCATCGCTTCAAGGCACCTGGATCGATGGAGTCTTGCATGTTCTTTGTGCGTGGCACTTACTTGTGTATCAAGATGCCGCGATCGCAGTCGACTATTTTAAAGCGAAGCTTTAATTGTTTCACTTATGGCGCGTGTAACGCGAAAACGCCGAAGTAAAAGAAAAAAAACGCTTCCTGTGGCCGGAATCAAACCTGGGTCTTCTGCGTTACGAAGCTGTCGCCTATCCGTATGCTCCATTTCGACATGGTCGATGCGGATTTTAAAACTTAGACCACATCCAAAGAATCCATGACGAGAAGGCTTCGCGTTCAACCATCGTCGTCGTTTGACGGCGGAGTGCAGGATTTATCGTGAAGCGCACAGTTCAGTGTTTACGATCCCTGAAGACATCGTTGGGGAGTCAATTTCTTTACATGATTGGTGGCCCGTGTGAGCGTAGCTAATTCATGATCATTCCAAAAGACAGTACACCAAAACTAAAACAGACTCCTTCCTATTCGAGGTAGGAGGGCCAAGTTCAAAGCTAAAACAAACCCTACAGTAGCGCTGGCACAGCTTCACTAACTATTATATTTGACACAAAACACATAGTAATCATAAAGACAGGCCTGTAATCAATTTATACGAAGAAAATAAACGCGACTTATTTACGAGATGCGTTGTGGACCGCGCTACCGTGACGCGTGAATTGAGCTGTAGCGTTTGGCTGGCGCGTGTTTATCTAGCACGCACAATGGACGTTCGGAAATCCCACGCCCTCTCACACGACATTTATCGTGCAGATCGGATTGGATCTCACAGAGAACGAAGAAGAAAATACGTAAGAATAGGAAGTTTGTTCCTAACCCCTTCTGTGCATGGTGTTATTTGGTTAGGTATGATGACTAGGGAACAGTAAAAACGCACTCCATCTAAGGCGCCATGTCGTAATTGCCGCTTCTATTAAGAGAGGAGAGATGTTCTCATTACGCTGTGTTGTGTCTGAGATTCCAAAGTGGACAGGTGCCGCCGCGTATTGAAATTCGCGCAACTACACGCGTGAGTTCCCCAGTGCTACGATGGGTGGCGCCACGTCCCCGGTGGGCACCTTTCGGGAGACAATCACGTGACCGTGTTTTTCCCCGCCAACGCTCTCGGCACGGTCTCCATCTTGTGCACCGCCAGTCATGTAAACCTCGGACGAATAAAGTAATTTGCAGTACTCAACAAAGTACTTAACATTGGCGACGAGGATGGGATCACCCGCGGCAGGGAAACCCCCAGTGCATCCAGTAAGTCATGGCTGGCCGCCAGCATGATTTTTCGTCACGTTTAGAGGAGTTCACGGGCTCCAACTGGTCATCGTGGTTCGGCCGACTACAATTCTTCTTCGAGGCCAACGATGTGACCGACCCTGTCAAGCAACGTGCACATTTGCTTACACTGTGCGGTGCTCACATTTACGACGTGGTTTGTGCGCTACTTCAACCGAAGACGCCGGACCGAGTGAGCTATGCCGAGATCGTGGCCGCACTTCAGGCGCACTACGACCCTCGCCCGTCGGAGGTCTACAGTCGTGCCATGTTTCAAAGGCGGGATCAGCTTCCAGGCGAGTCGGTGAACGACTACGTTGCGGCACTACGCAAGTTAGCTACGAGCTGCAATTTCGGCACGCTGCGGACGGCAACAGCACCCCCGGCGACGCAAGCTGGTGGAGCGGCATCAACACAGCAGGGAGCTACGGACTACAATCCAACGCTTCTGCCGTTAGATGTAATGTTGCGGGATCGCTTTGTGTGTGGTCTCCGCGACGAGAACCTTCAACAGCGACTGTTCGCAGAGAAGGAGCTCACGTTTACAAAGGCCTACGATTTCGCTATTCGAGCGGAAAGCGCCGTCCAGCAACAACAAAAGATAAAAACTGATCACGCGGAAGTCAACAAGGCAGCAGCGCACGCCAGCGACAGCGCTACGAACTCCAAGGCGCATTCTCAAGGACAACGCTGTTGGCGCTGCGATGGATCCCACAGTCCCAAGACATGTAAGTTCATCAAAACAACGTGCAATTACTGCCGGAAGCAAGGCCACATTGTTAAGGCTTGTATCTCAAGGAAGAAGGCTGAGAAAAAGACGTACCAGCGCAGCATTTCCTTAGGAACTTCACAGACTGCCAACGTGACGGAGCAAACCAAACCAGACGTTTCAACGCTCCATGATCTCTGTACAGTGGCAGACGGGTCCAACACCCCGAAGTTCACCCTGAAGCTTACAGTGCATGGCAAACCAGTGACTTTTGAGGTTGACTCCGGTGCAGCGTGTACCATGGTTAGCAGAGGCACTTTTCAAACTGTGTGGCCAACGCACGCACCTACACTGCAGCAGGACGACATTCATCTACGCACCTGGTCAGGTCAGCAACTCCAAGTCATTGGAACAGCGACAGTTAATGTTGTTCACAAGAACGCGCCTGCGGTGACTACCGCTGTACCGTAAATGAGTCTGCGAAGAAGACTTCATACCCCTTGCCTACAACAGAGGAAGTGTTTAGCACTTTGAAGGGAGGGCAAGTTTTCAGCACCTTGGACTTGGCCCAAGCTTACACTCAACTTCACGTCAGTCCAGAGACAGCACAGATTCTCACAGTCAACACCACGAAGGGTCTGTACAAAGTTAACAGGCTTCCATTTGGCGTTTCAGCTGCTCCAGCAATTTTCCAGCGCTTTATGGAGACGACCTTGAGCGGCTTGCCAGGAGTATGTGTTTACCTGGATGATATCATAGTGAGTGGAGCAACAGCGAAAGAGCACAAAGACCGTCTTGCGGCAGTTCTGGAGCGGCTGGCCCAGGCAAACCTTCGACTGTGCAAATCCAAGTGTCAGTTTGGTGTGGCTGAAGTCAAGTTTCTTGGTCACAAGATTGATGCAGCAGGGATCCACACGTGAGATGACAAGGTTGAGGCCATCGTGAAGGCACCAGCACCCACAAGTAAGCAAACACTGCAGTCTTTTCTGGGCATGCTGGCCTTCTATGACCGCTTCCTGGAGCGCCGCGCTACAGTGGCGTCAACACTGTACGAGCTGCTGGCGAAGGACAAAACTTGGAAATGGGAGCAGCGGCATCAAAAGGCATTTGATGAGCTCAAACAGTGCCTTTTGTCGAGGACTGTCTTGGCACACTATGATGAAAGCAAGCCCCTCTTAATTTCATGTGATGCTTCGCCTTATGGCGTAGGTGCCGTGCTTGCTCAGCTGGACAGTCAAGGCAGAGAGGCACCAATTGCATTCGCATCCCGGACATTGGGTTCCGCTGAGCGTAACTACGCGCAACTCGACCGGGAAGGACTTGCTGTAGTCTTTGCAGCCACTCATTTCCACAAGTACATTGTGGGCCGAGAAGTCACCTTTTTGACGGATCACCAGCCGTTACTCGGGATTCTTGGGCCACGAAAGCCTGTACCTGAGATGCTTTCGCCCAGGATGAAAAGGTGGTGCCTCAAACTCTCAGCGTACAACTACAACCTCCAGTATCGCGCCGGTAGTCGTCACCAGAATGCGGATGCGCTTAGCCGACTTCCACTGCCAGACCGCATTGAAGAACCTCACCCACCTGGAGACATCCTAATGTTTGAGGCGTTACCGCGACCACCGTTGACAGCTGACGTTGTATCCACACTCACTCAAGAGGACCCCATTCTTGCGGAAGTCTTTTCAGCAGTACAGAATGGCACCGTGCAGCGATTACAGGGAGACAGGTTCACTCCATACCGAAGAAGAGCTACCGAACTTGCTATCCATCGAGGATGCATTAGCTGGGGCTCAAGAGTTGTCATACCTGCGGCAGCTCGAGAACAGGCCATGTCCTTGGTTCACGCGGGACATCGTGGAATTGTAGCCATGAAGGCTTGTGCGCGCAGTTACCTTTGGTGGCCTGGCTTGGACGCCGAGATTGAAACAACTGTCAAGTCATGTAAACAGTGCCAGCGCACCCATAGCGATCCCAAGAAGGCTCCAGTTCCAATTTGGACGCAGCCGACGACACCATGGCACACCTTGCATGTGGACTTCGCTGGTCCGGTGGAGGGACATACCTTTTTGGTCGTCGTCGACGCTTTCACCAAGTGGTTGGAGGTGCGACCAGTGAACAGCCCGACATCGACAGCAGTCATCAGTGTGCTGCGTTCTCTGTTCGCCACGTTCGGCATACCGCGTAAAGTTGTGTCGGACAATGGGACTGCGTTTGTGTCTTCGGAGATACAAGGCTTCTACAAAAGAAACGGCATTCGGAGTGTAACGTCAGCCCCATACCACCCTGCTACGAATGGGCAAGCAGAACGTTATGTAGGAGAACTGAAGAGGGCGCTCGCAAGAGAACCGTCCGGTTCGCTCAACGTTCGCTTGTCGCGTTTTCTGTTCAGGCAGCATACCACTGTGCGACAGGCATAACACCCGCTAAGGCTATGTTTGGGAGGGAGCTACCCAGCCAGTTGGACCTAGTCAACGCATCTGAAGGACAAGAGATGACACAAGCTGAGCTACCCCAAAGCCGTACACTCGTTGAAGGAGAAGCAGTATGGGTCAGGCAGTTCAGCAAAGCCAGCAGGGGGCCCGACTGGACAGAAGGAACTCTGGTTAAGAGGATGGGTCACCGATCCTGGCTTGTGCAGTGTGCAGGAAGAACGGTAAGACGCCATCTGAACCAGCTCAGGAAGCGTGCCGGGGAAGTGACCCTGGACAGACAAGCCTCAGCGACACTCACATGGGGCATGGACAGTAATCCAACGGGAAACACACTAGCGAAGCCATCATCACGTCAACCGGAATCTGGCACACCAAAACGTCCAGCCCGGATTAGACGACAGCCTACATGGTACAAGGCATCCTTCTAAGGGGGGAAAAGTGTTGTGTCTGAGATTCCAAAGTGGACAGGTGCCGCCGCGTATTGAAATTCGCGCAACTACACGCGTGAGTTCCCCAGTGCTACGATGGGTGGCGCCACGTCCCCGGTGGGCACCTTTCGGGAGACAATCACGTGACCGTGTTTTTCCCCGCCAACGCTCTCGGCACGGTCTCCATCTTGTGCACCGCCAGTCATGTAAACCTCGGACGAATAAAGTAATTTGCAGTACTCAACAAAGTACTTAACACGCTGAATACACAAGCGTGATGGCGATTATCAATGCGATAACGGTGCTAGGACGAGCGAACGGTCGTACTAGCAGGCAGTTTTTTTTTTTTTTTTTTTTTTTTGCGTGAAGCCAGGCATCAGAAATAGTTAGCTCAGCTCCACCGACCAGGTCGCGAACACTGATGTCAACAGCAAAGCTGCCTGCCAATCCCTAATCGCAAAGGTAAGCTTCATCGAACTTCTGAAAAGTTAGTACATCGATTTCCGTTCGGACCCGTTCGCGCGCCAACTCTCGCTGGTGCTCCTGAGAGATGACTTCTTCCGGAAAGCGCTACTTTACCAATTCTCCGAACATTCCAGAAACACTGGCCAAGCACACTCGTCTATACAAGGTGATCAAAATTAAGTCTACGGGTTTTTTTTTTAAGATTAGGCGCTTATATTTACGAGAACACCACCTCCACAGGGATGCTATACGCCCGGGGGGACGCAGAATTATGGGGTAATTATTGATGTCCGCGGCTTAATTAAATAAAATGAATTAATTAACTTTATAGTGGCTGCAGTTAGCAGGATTGTTTGTATTTAAAAGTTCGACGGTATCGTGTTTCTACACAGTTTCATTTGGCAGAATTCTTCTTGCGCATCCGTACTCTGAGATATCGAAGTGCGAAGTTTAATTGTCGTTCGCATGCCAGTCGCATGCCAGACCGTGACGACCGTGACGAGATATCGAACTTTGCAGGTCGATATCTGGGAGTACAGATGCGCTAGAAGAATTCTGCCAAATGAAAGGGAATAGAAACCCAATTGCGCCTAACTTAAATACTCGAATTTAAATACTAAATACTTGAATTGAGCATTCGTTACGGGCCAGGGGGCCCAGGGGCCCAGGGCAGTGGTTTGTTCTTCACTGGATCGCATATGCAGTACGCGTCGCCTGTGCTCTGGCCACCAGCTGAAGCATGGTAGGAAGAGATAGGCTGGACAGCAAGATCTCCCATTGCTCTTGTTAGGAAGTCGACAGGAGGAGGAGAAGGTGTTCAGAACTCAAGTCGCACACCCCAATTTTGTGGCAGAGTGTACCTACTTCTGAACAAAATTTACATTGCGCGTCGTAGCTACTCGGATGCATTAGGTGAAAACGCGTCGGGTGTGAGAAGCAGCCGAATTGTATGAGCCGTAGGGTAGCTTGTTGTTCTCTGGATAGGTCAGGGTGGGGTGGTGGTGGGGTCTGTCTCTGAAGGAGCTGTGCTCACCCTGGGTGTCCCTGAGCAGGACGAGCGTCCGGGCCCCCTCAGCGCACAGCGCGCGGTAGAGTGCGAGCGGCTGGACGCCTCCTCCCAGGCTGGTCGCGTACAGGGCGACGGCGGCGTGCAACAGGGCCTCGTGCTGTTGCCGCTGCTCTTCCTCAGCGCCTCCCGCCACCATGCTGCCAGCAAAGGAGGGGTGCTGCGAGAGGGGAGATCTGGGGGTGACGTAAACGGCAGGGCCTACTACCGAACTGATTCGCCCTGACAGCTGGCCTCAACGAGGTTTGTATGCACGATCGTGCAGTGTTTGCCGTATTGAAATTGAATAAAGTTGCTTGTTTGATCGACCAGATTTAAAGGAAATCCCCAAGGTAGAGTAAGTCTCGGCGAAAAAAAATTAGATATACCCGTGAAATGCACCCGTGCCCAATGCACCCAATGCAATGTAGCAAATTCTCCCAAAGGAAAGCTATACAGCCTTCTCGGAGGATGAACCAGCACGAGGTGTTCTTCAGCTTCGAGGCTTCCGAAAAAGCTGTATAGCTTCCCTTTGTAGCCGTACGGCTGTATTTCAGGTAGATAGATGTCTCATTTCCCTTCGCAGGTTGATTTACTGAATAATTTCGTGGTCGTTCAGTGAACTTGACCAGTTAAAAGAATGACTAAAAATTGGGCCTCTTGAAAACCCCGTTTCCGTGTAGCCATGTAAACCGTGTGCAGTCGTTATCACATATGTTCAAGATACTTTTTTTAATACAAGCACGTGTATGTACACGTTCAATCTGCGTTAATAAATCAGTTGTTAAATGCGCTTCGTCCTGTTTTGTAGTCTTTATCAAAGTCAAGTTTATGCGCCCATCACTCCAGCTTTGCAGCTCCAACTAGCCCCTACAGATGTCCTGTTACCTTATAGTCTGCTTAACAAACTGCTATATACAAAGTATGATGGCTGAATCAAGCACGTGCACGGTGCAAACGGCCAGAACAAATCGGGGATTTTGAAACCAAAATTGAGAAGAGTGCGGCCAGTGCGGCCAAACTGAAGTGACGTAGAAGCCGGTGAGCGAGCCCGGCCGGTCGGAACAAACCTACGCACAATGGACCTTTTTCCAGTAGCGCTCTGCGCATGCGCTACTCTCGCTCCCAGCGACCGATCCGCCATTCTTGGGGGGCAAAATGTAAACAAACGACGCCATATTGGATTAGCCAGTTGCGAACGCCGAGCCAGCTAAGTGCTGCTCAGTCTTATGAGCCATGAAAGTGGCCGACAGATAGGCGCTTTTATCGAAAAATTTCTCTGCCACTAAAACCATGCGTCGCGCCTGGGACGGCTTCCTCAACTGCGCAAGGCAGGCGGGAAAAAAGGGGCGTGTTCGTCTATAATCCCCCAAGTGTGGTTCGGGTGGCCGCCGCACGAGGGCTACGCTACTGGAAAAAGGTCCATTGCTTTGGCGCACGACATGGCAAGAGCGCCCAGTGAAGCTCAACTATGGTCCCATAGCTCAACCGGTCCTCGTGGTTGGCCGGATGACCTAGCACCTGTCGGGCCGCAAGATCACTTCCGCTTCATGGCTGTTTGCGCGATCCGCCGGCAGGGGCAGCCTCGTCAGCGACCGAGCTATTTTAAACGCTTCTAACTGATTAACAATGCCTTTCACGGGGCGACCAGTCATGCCCAAGTTTGTTTGGTGATACGTACTGCACGTTGAAAGTAAATTCGGCCGAGGAGAATCTTGAGTGGAGTTGGCCTTTACAATCCGGGAACAATTCTTATTTTGGAAGCGCATCTTTAAAATCCTAACTGAATTTTAAAGCAAGATCGTCTCATTTATAAGATTTGAATACATAAGTGAAGATAATCGGCTCCGTCTTTCATGCCCAAATACGCAGTGCTAATTAGCTCCAACCTTGGATATATCGTTACTAATGTGTCCGTGAAGGTGTCCGGCATCGACCGATACCAATTGTTCTACGAAAGGTGCGTTTTTTGCCAATTTATTGGACTTTTCCCGTTTCAACGCCACGAGGACTCGCTAAGCCTAAGCGAACCCAGGGCTCGCTGGGCCTAGCCCCGCGCTCTTCGCCCATGACATGGAGGGTTCCGCCGCATCGACGCCTGGAACATCGTTCTCCCAAATGTGTGTGCAAGTGCAGGGCGAGGATATTTCGCCCGAGGAATACCACAACGAAGCCGGATGGTCCAAGACCGGCGAACGTATGTCAAGGCTTCGGCAACGTGCTTCGAGCGGTGAGTCGTCCCATCGAGACGTTATTCCGAGCTCTTCGAAAGCGAAGTCTACCAAGAGCGCTCGCGTTTCGGCGATACGTGCGGCGCGCATGCCCGCCATGCCAGCGGAAGAAATCAAGGTTGTAGTGAGACCGAGAGGCGGTCTTGATATTCTCAAGGCCGGTACTACCAACGTGGCAGCAGCCATCGTGGCGGCGGCAGGAATCGAGAACGTGGCGGTGACTCAAGATACGATATGCCCGAACACCCAGCAGAATATCATGGTTGTAAGCACTCCCAGCGAAGAGAGAGCGGCGAAATATGCCCGAATCCAGTCGATTAAAGTACAAGGCAGGCTTCACGAAGTCGGCGCTTAACGCACGGCACCCCACGACACTGTGAAGGGCGTGATACGTGGCATACCGACAGAGGAGAGCGCCAACGAAATAGACCGAAACATTGTGAACGATCGCAACCCGCTTGCGGTAGGAGCCAAACGCATCGGCAGCACATCGACGGTAATCGTAGTGTTTCAAGGCGCCAAGGTTCCGCGGTTCGTGCGCTACGGCGTAGCTCTGATCCCATGCAGCTTATACAGAAAGCAGATCGACGTGTGCAGAGTGTGCGGCAAGGTCGGCCACCGGCGCGACGTGCGCCCCACGCCGAACATCCGCACATGCCTCACATGCGGCGCTACCAACCCCAAGGAGGATCATCGCTGTACCCCCGCGTGCAAGCTGTGCGAAGGCGGGCACCAAACGGGCGACCGCTTTTGCAAGGGCAAGTACAAGACTCCGTACGTCGTTCGCCGCCGGCGATGGGAGCGTCGCAACGCCGAGGAGCAACAACAGCTACCCTCGGCAGGCTCGTTCCCGCGGCTAGGAAGGCCACGTTCACCAAGCGCATCGCGGACTCCGTCCCGCAGCCGTGACTCATCAAGAAGAAAAAGCAGCTGTGACAAGAGCAAGCGGAGCAGCAGCCGCAAAAGGTCGCCATCAAGCGATCGCGTGAGCTGGGCTGACGTGGCGATGAACGGCAGCAGCAGCGCTAGCAGCAGCAGGAGCATGCCGAATGCACCGCCACATCGGAGACATAACAACGAAGAAACGGATCGCCTCAAGGCAACAAATGAGTCGTTGAAAGCAACGAACGAATCACTGCGAAAGCGAAACACCGAGCTTGAAACCTCGATCAACAACCTGACCAAAGAAATTACAGAAATACGAAAAATGCTCCTAGCACCAAGACCAGCCACCGCTACAAACTCCGTGATCATGGCCGCGCCGGCCCCGGCTGCGGCATCTACAGCACCGCAGACTGAGACGCCAGCACCGCAAACTATACCTGAAACAGAAATGTCGACAGACGAACCCCAAGAAGAAACGGCGGCCGAGCCAGCGCCCAAGAAACGCGCGCTCGAGTCGATCGGAACGGGAAGTGAAATCGCCCAGTTAGAGACAAGACTGGAAGCCCGAATAGATGACCGATTCACCAAACTGGAGGCGCTGATTGCAGCAACCGATGCACGGCTCGGTAAACTCGAGCAACTCATCGGCACATCCTTCCAGAAAGTTGAAGCCAAATTCGAATTCATCGAACAGACGTTACTCCCAATAGTGAGACACCCGACGTTCGCACCAATGTTCACGAATCATCCTTATACCCAAGACCAGCAACAGCCCTTTACACTAGCCCAATCATGGCCGCCAACCACACAGCAACAACAGTAAAGCCACGGTCAGACCTTACGGTCTGGCAGTGGAATTGCCACAGCTACGACAACAAGAGGGCGGTGTTACACCAGCACGTAGCAGCGGTCAACAAGAAACCGGATGTAATTATGCTCCAAGAAACGGTCACGAAGGCCCCATCACTTCCCGGGTACAAATCACACATCAGTCCCGCAGAGGGACGGGGTGTGTGCACCCTTGTCCGCAAAGGGCTCACCTTCGTGGAACATGAAGTCAAGCAAGGAAGAATCAAGGCCCAATACACCTTCATTGAAATTATCCCCAGCAAGCAACGCAAGGGCAGCCTATTCCTGCTCAACGTCTACAGTAACCCCAAGCACTCACTTCAGAAGTTTCGTTCGCTGCTTCATCAAGCAAGCACGCGTGCCAAAGGCAGCATGCTCGTGATCGGCGGGGACTTCAACGCGCCGCACACGGCGTGGGGATACGTCCGCGACTCGATCAAAGGAAGAGATTTGTTGCAAAGCGCCCTAGACAATAACTGCGCTCTCATCACGGACCCAGCCAACCCCACCAGGATCGGCAACTCCGTAGCACGAGATACAACACCAGATCTTACTTTTGTGAAGAACGATCCTTTGGGAAAGATCACGTGGAAGAACACGGGAGTCGACCTGGGGAGCGACCACTACATCGTGGAAATCACGATATCCGGCCAGCTCCGGGGTAACACCACGCAACACAAGTGGACGGACTGGGACAGGTTCCGCCAGAACCAGCCCAAGGAACGTCCCGCTATTAAAGACATAGGCGAGTGGACCGCCGAGCTCCGCGAAGCTGTGCAATCGGCAACCAAGACGATCGAAACAAACGAGGAGGTCGTCGCCATGGACAGCCGCCTGGCCCACCTGATTGAGGCCAAGCGTTCCATCCAAGCGCGCTGGAAGAAGCAACGACTGAATCGCACGTTACGCAAAAAAGTGGCCGAATTAAATCGGGCCATCGAAATACACTGTAAGGTCTTGTGCCGGCAACAGTGGAACGAGGTATACAACAAGGCGGACGGGCAGTTACACCGAGGCTGCACGTGGAACCTCATACGCCACTTGCTCGATGAAACCAAAACCAAGACCCATCAGCGCGACCGCATCGCCAGGCTAATGCATACGGCGGTACTGCAGCAAGGCAAGGACACAGTGATCAAGAAATTGGAGGACAAATATCTACCCCCTACCCCCACGGAGAGCCACCCACCGTACGGAGGGTCACCCAACGCGTCGCTCGACCGGGACATCACAGTGGCCGAGGTGCGGACCGCACTGCACGAGCTCAACACTCGCTCGGCAGCGGGTCCGGACCTCGTTACTAACAAGATGCTGCGAAACCTCGACGACGCGTCGATCGAGGCCTTAACCCGGTATTACAACGAGTGCTGGCGGTCGGGCAAGCTACCCCGCCAGTGGAAATGCGCGAAGACCATCCTGATCCCGAAACCGGGCAAGCCACCGGACACGAACAACCTCCGCCCCATCTCGCTAACGTCATGCGTGGGAAAGGTGCTGGAGCACGTGATCGCGAACCGATGGCAGGACTACCTCGAGAAAGAAGGCCTTTACCCGGACTCAATGATCGGCTTCCGGCGCAAGCTCAGCACGCAAGACGCCATGCTGCAGATCAAGGAAGAAATTATCGACAAGGGAAGCACGCAAGACAACAGAGTAATTCTCGGCCTGGACCTCCTAAGCGCATTCGATAAAGTGAAACACTCGGCCATACTGGCGCAAGTCTCCAAACTAAATATGGGCGAAGCCAGCTACAATTACGTCAGGGACTTCCTCACGGATCGAATGGTGGAACTCAACGCGGGGGATCTCAAACTCAAGGAGAAGAAGCTCGGTAGCACAGGAACACCGCAGGGGTCGGTTGTCTCGCCACTGCTCTTCAACCTCGTCATGATCGGAGTGGCGGAGGCGCTGGCAGAGACGAACGTCCGTCACACAATCTACGCCGACGACATCACCCTGTGGGTTGCCGGTGGTAGCGACGCCTATATCGAGAACCAGCTGCAGGCGGCGGTCACCGCCATCGAGCAGCACCTCACGGGCACGGGCTTGGTCTGCTCGCCAAGTAAGTCCGAGCTTTTAGTGATACCGCCGAGACGCAAGGGCAACATCCCCCAAAGAGACTGCGACCGCATCAAGATCGTCACCGCGTCAGGACAGCGAATTCCCGAGGTGGCAAGAATCCGGGTCTTGGGTTTGCTAATCAGCAGGAACAACTGCAACGGTGAAACCCTGGCCAAGCTCAGCGGCAAGGCAGCGGAGGCAACCCGCCTCATACACCGAGTCTCTACGCGCAGAGCGGGAATGAAAGAGGACAGCCTCGTGCGCCTCGTCCACTCCCTAGTCATTAGTCATATAATGTACGTGGCTGCCTACCACAACTGGCGGGTCACGGAACGCAACAAGATCAACGCGCTAATACGCAAGTCTTACAAGACGGCGCTGGGCCTCACGGAGACCACGAGCACGGCACGCTTACTTCAACTCGGCGTGCACAACACCCTCGAAGAGATCGAGGAAGCGCAGCTGACTGCACAGCTAGAGCGCCTCTCAGTAACCAAGACCGGACGCCACATACTCAAGACTCTCTGTTACAATCCCCGAGCACCGGACCGGCAGTCGAGCGACATCGGCGAGGACGCACGGGCCCACATACGAGTGGACCCGATCCCCAAGAACGTTCACCCAGAATACAACAAGGAGCGGCGAGTGGCGCGGGCCAAGACCCTCATCGAACAACACGCCAAGGACGAACACGCGCGTTACGTCGACGCGGCGGAGTGCCAACAAGAAGGTTTCGTCGCGGTGGCCGTCAAGGCTACCACGGGTACCACGACAGCGGCAGCCAGCGTGCGGTGCACGGGCGCCACGGACGCCGAGGAGGTCGCCATCGCTCTGGCGATCTCCGAGGCTGAGTGTCGCACCGTGCTCAGCGACTCAAGAACCGCCGTGCGCAACTTCGCCAAGGGTCGATTGTGCGCCCAAGCGGCCGCCATCATCAGAAAGACCAAGCTTCAAGACAGGGAAGTCCGCATCAAGTGGTTCCCGGCGCACATGGGCGAGTGCGCAACTACGTCCAACCACAACGAGACGGCTCACTCGGAGGCGCGTGCACTTACCTTCCGCTCCCCCGAGACCGACCGTTCGTGGTGGTTCGAGAGCAAAGACCGCCTAGCAAGCTACAGCGAAATCACCAAGGCTTACCGCCTAGCTCGACGGGTAATGCCACCCCCCCACCAAGGACTGGGCCGGGAGGAGGCCGTGTTGCTACGGCAGCTCCAAACCGGATCCATCCTCGCGCCGGCAACGCTGCACGTGTTACACCCAGGACTTTATTTGAGCGGTCTGTGCAAAGTGTGTACAGTGGGTCTGGCAGACCAGTGGCACATCTTCTGGGACTGTGTCCGGTTTCCAGACGAAGCCAAGTCAAGGACTTATCCGCCGAAACTCCAAGAAGCAGTGCGCAGTAACGACAAGGACGTTCAACTTTGGGCCGTCCAGCAGGCCCGGGGTGCGCTCGAAAAACACAGACCAGGCGACCCGGCAACGGGGTGCGTTGGCGCTGTGCAGAGTAACAGCAAACCCTAGGTCGACGCCAGGCCCGCGTCGCGGCGAGTAGAAACCGTCGTTTTGCAGGCAACAATAAAGTTATACCTAACCTAACCTAACCTAAGAACCAATATTCAAGTAACTGTCCGCTGGCCAGGGATAAAGCACGTGATTTTAAACTTTTTAAGTAACAAACTCGCTGAGTGCCGAAAAGAACTCCCGAACGAGCCCTTTCCGTAAAGAAGATGTCATTACTGGCAAAACACGCTCAATTCTTTACTGATGCAGTGCAGAAATACCACCACTACTGTATCGAGGAGGTATAATGGCCTTAAAAGCCCTCTCGCAGTAGTACAATATATCACCACTCCTTCGCCCATTCGCACAGCCACTGTTTTTATTTCTTCTTTTTTATATATATAATTGAGCCGTCGTGCCCCAGTTCCTCCTTTCTTGGACTCCTCGCTAACTTTCCTCCAAATCACCCAAATACCTCACCTGCTTAAAGTCTTTCCGAAGACAGTTTTGCGGCCGATACGCAGTTTCGTAATTTTTAAAGAAGTGCAAAGACAGTGATTCATTCTCCTGAATTAGTGAAAAAACATGTTCTAACCAAAAATATGATTACACGATCCACATCATTTGTGACTGAATGTAAGAGTCTATTAAGAACAGCCACCTGAAAAGAACGCCAGTGCAGACATACGGGGAGCTGCTCGTCTTTATTTATTTATTTATTTATTTATTTATTTATTTATAGTTAATTAATTGATTAATTATTAATAATTAAGTAATTTTATTTATTTATTTATCCTTACAATGTTATAGGAAGCAATAATGCTAAAATGAACAGCTCCTTACTCATAAGGCTACACACTGAAAAATTTAGTGCAAGCTATGACACAACTTACCTTTACTCCAACAGGCGGAGCACTGCGGAACTTAGGTCTACTAAGACCACAATTACAAAAAAAAATTTACTTGAAAATACTAAGCACTACACAGGTCAGGGCAAGTAATAACACACTATGTTACTACGTTACGGGTTATGCCGCACAGTGCCTCGACCCAAGGAAGACGACAACGACTACGAAGTGGCTCGCGTCCCGTGGGCGAGCTCCCTCGCGGCAGCCATGTACATAATAGACAGATTTAGTTGGGCGTTCCGGGCGTTAGCGTATTGCTGGGCGTAAAGCGGAGCGTACGCTCGTCGCGACGCGCCCATGGATAGTTTTAGTACAGCGTTTTTCGTAGCGTGCGCTAACGCTTGTGGCGCCACCTGTTGAACCCAACGCGAAGTACCCAAATTAAACTTGCGGCGCCATCTGTTGAACCCAATGCGAAGTACCCAAATTTAACTTTTTTACGTGGCTAACCAAGGCAAACTGTAACTGGACGGCGTTTCTTTTTTTTTTTTTTAATGCGTTAACGCTGGTTTCGATTGTAAAAATCTTGCAAGTACGATAAAAAATACCCTCTTACCTTGATTCAGTATTAGGGAAAAATATGATACACCCGTCGCATTGTTTTGCTCAACCGCGCGACGCCGAAGTTTTGAAGCAACACGCAGTGCTCGGGATACTCACTTTATTCAGCGATGAAATACGGCAGGACCACGCGACAAATACAACTGAGCATGGCATGCGACGCTAATGCGACGCGCAAAATGAAACAGCGGGTAGGCTGGCACGGCGGTTTAGTGATACACTTCACCCGGGTGTAGCAACTCAATAAGATACACGATGCGTTCCTATTACTCACTTCCTCTTATTCGTGGAGTCCAACTACAAATCCTTCACGTTTCACATGGTAGCGCAACGTCCTCGGCTCGCACCCGAGGGCGCGACGACGGCGCAGGCGAAAATTCTTGAATTCCCTGAATGGAGGCCGCCGATCTGCACCAACACTGCGCGCATTCCACCGCCGCGACACGCACACAAACACCGCCGCCCGCTTCGGGAGCCATCCAGGTTGTCCTTGGTCGCTCATTTCTGGTCTGCATGCCTGTTGGAACTGAAACGTTGTCGCCTAACGAGAAAAACACGCGACGGTCCGCGTTTTCAGTCGGGGAACCTCCTGCCACGATCGGCCGCCGACATCGCCGAGGCAGCAGCCATTTTGAAAGCAAGGGGCCTCCCAGCAGGTCCGCAGCGCCCCGCAAGCGCCCCGGAGCATACGCTCCCAGCCGTTGCGTGCGTAGCACCGCATCGCCGGGGCGTTTGCGTAGCGTACTGCGCATGCGCAGTCGCGAGCCGCCCCGCCGGGGCGTACGCTCGTCCGGAGCGCGCGCCCAACTAAATCTGTCTAATATAAATAGATCGGACACCGTTTGGACATGGCTCGCCTTATCTGTTCTGCCGCCTGGTAGCAATATCAAATACCTTTTTAATCAAACTGTCTAGAAAATACACGTCTAAATGCCGCAACGTCCGAGATTTCGGCAACTGAACCTGGTAATTGATGCCAATTAACAGAGGTGTTCCGTACAAATGAATCGTGAAAACACTTTGCAAGGCAAGATGGAACCTCTATATTAAATAGGTGATCAGCGAGCACTGACATGTTAGATCGATTGGTTAGTAATGAATCCATGCTTAAATTGAGCCCTCTTTCCGTCGCGTACCGGCTGATGCCTTTAGAGCTCACAGAAACAGGTGAGGCCTAATGTGTGATGCTTTAGGTAGGTTTCAAATTGGGCCTTATGACGTGAACAGCAACGCCGATCTGCGGGTATTGGTTGCCGACGTTAGCTTCAAAGTTTGAATTTACGCCTAACGCTGGGCCTTCGCTAACCCACGTCACCCCTTCCCCGTAACCTTTACACAAGCAAGATATACACCGGAAAATTTGGAAGTCGACACAAATTAGGTTCCACCGCGTGAAAAAGTCCATGCAAAATCTGATTTAATAGGTAGCCTTGTGGAAAGACAGCGACATGCGTGAGAGTGTAACTACAGTAATCCCTTGTTCACTCGAACTCGAATATCTCGAAATATCGGTTAAGTCGAAACTTTTTTTCGCCGTGCATTTACCTCTATAGCCGCCATGTATTTCCACTTGCCATCTGCGTTGGAAAGCTTATGGAACGAGTTATCCTGGCACGTCTGGAGTGGTTTCTAGCGCACTGCAACGTCTACCCTGCAGTCATGGCTGGTTTCCGTCGTGGCTGTTGGTCCATCGATTGCGTCATAGACCTGGCAACTTTTGTGCAGCAACAGAGACGCGCTAGCACATGTACGCTGCGCTGTTCCTGGACGTTAAAGGAGCATATCACAATGTGGAGCACGATGCCATTCTTAAGGCACTACAGGCAGTGGGGCTTGGCTGCCGTGTCTACCAGTGGGTGCGGTTGTACCTTTCGGGGAGGTCATTCTTTGTAATGACTCAAGATGGCCCTACGTTAGTATACTACGCCCACCAAGGTGTCCCCGAAGGAAGCGTCGTGGGCCCCACGTTGTTTAACCTCACACTCATCGGCCTGGCAACTTCGCTTCCAAGAAGGGTTCATCTGTCGATTTACGCGGATGACATTTGCATATGGGCAGATGGAGTGACACGACGGCACGTGCGCGCGCGCCTGCAAAAGGCTGCAGACTTGGCCGCTTTCTATATGCACACAAAGGGGTTGGAAGTGTCTACCAGCAAATGCGCAGTGCTTGCGTTTTCACAGAAGCCCGTCTATGCATGCCCTTTGGCAATTAATGGCGAAAGGGTCTCTTATGTGAAACGTTACAAGTTTCTCGGCGTGATTGTTGATAGAGACCTTTCTTGGAGCCCTCGCGTACGTTGTATGAAGAAGCGGCTGTCTGCAGTAACCAATATTCTTTAGTCTATTGGTGGCAAGACGTGGGGAACGCCCATGAAATCAATGTTGCAACTAATAATGCCCCATTCTTGGGCTCCCTACGGTTCAGCCTGCCTGTACTTTCAGGTGCATGCAGCAAAAATATTCAGGAACTGCAAGGAATACAAGTGCAGACCTCCGAACTTGCCTCGGCCTACCCCGGTGCACGTCAACAGCTGCAACCATTGCTGTGGCCCGTGATCACGCTTTGTCCACTTAAGTACGTGACAATTTATACCCTCAGGGCGCATTTGAGGCAGTTAACCAGACTGCCTAACCATCACCTTGCGAGTACGCCATCAGAATGCCCCCATGCATCTTTCGCAAAGGTTGTACATGCCAACATCATTAGCATGCCATCCAACTATGCACTTGCGACCAGGCCGCTGCTCCCACTTTGGTGTATGACGCGCCCACGAGCATGCCTTACTAATCCAGGCTTAACGAAGAAGCGATATTGCCCAACGCTAGCACTACAGCACCTAACCCTCATCTATCTACACGAGCGATACAGTGACCGCACCCATATCTGCACCGATGGCTCGGTAACAACCTCTGCTTCTGCCGGCGTCGTGGTTATATGACGATTTTCGATGAGCGCAGAATTCAAGATACCCCTCACACCACTTCCACGGCTACAGAACTTACCGCCACCCGTTGCGCCCTTCACACCATTGAGCAAGCCTCATGCCGAAGATGGGCGATCTTCTGTGACTCCAGGCCTGCACTCCAATCGCTTAAGTCAGCAAAATGCCATGGACCTCATGAACAGCTGCTGGCCGAGATAAGACTACTGTATGACCATGCTACTCAAGAGCAGGGCATGACATTGCCTTCCAGTGGCTTCCCAGTCACTGCGGCATTGTCGGCAATGAAACTGCGGACGCTGCCGCCCGCTTGCCACAGCAAAAGTCGGATACCATATCTATTCCATTATCAAGGACGGATGCCTTTAGGACTTTCCGCAATTTCGCCAGGGAGACCATGATAGCCAAATGGACTACCCAAGAGTTCACAAGCTGTCGTATTCATGCCCTGGACTCTCATCTTCAGCGTCCTCTTCCATTAGGCCTCCCATAACTGATTCAACCGTTCTTTGTTGTCTCTGGCTTGGAGTTTCTTTCACAAATGCTTACTCCCATTTGATTAGATTAGCATAAAGTGAGGCGTGTGAAGTCTGTGACACACCGGAGACCATACACCATGTTCTATGCGAGTGTCCACGTTTTTCGTCTGCAAGAAGGCAACTCTCCTCAACTTTACGGAAGTGCGGTTCTCGGCGGCCGTTCTCTCAGGAGAAAATCCTGGACCACTGGCCTTCACCATCATCTCCGCACAAGGCCACAAAAGCGCTCCTGTGCTTCCTAAAAACAACGAACTTGCACAGAATACTATAGTACAAAAGACTACTCTCTATAAAGTCCATGAACTCTATCTTCTGTAGTGTCCTAACGCTGGCCACACCTCTACGCACTGTCCTTACCATCCCCTTCTTTTACTGTTTTCTTTTTTTCCAATTGTTTCCCTTCACCAGGTGTAGGATAGCAAACTACATTCTTGCCTTTCCTTCACATTTATTCCTTCCTTCCTTCCCCCTTTATCTCGAAAAGCTTTTTCTGGGGACCGCGGATATCTCTAAATGTTTACACAGAGGACACAAGTCAAGGTGCGCTACAGACAGCTGAAAAGATCTCTTTTCAAACGCTTAGCTCCCACTACGCGTCGAACGTGGCCGGGAACGGCACATTTACGCTCTACGAGGCCGATGTTCCTGTTATGGAATGCTGTCTGACACCTACATCGTTGAGAGCTGTGGACGACGAAGCTGATCATGAAGACGAACAGCAGCCCCGAGAAGTGCCTACAACGACAGAAACAACAAAGCTGCTGCACCTGTTTCACAACAAGGTATAATGTAGCTTATGCGATGCATTGAGGAGCTCGAGAACGCTTTTCTGGAAAAATATGCGAACGCGCAACTGCGAAAATCACGCATTCTTCAGCACTATTAAAAATTAGTTTTTCCTGCGAACTTTTTTGTCCTTATTACGAAAGCTCCCGTGTGAAGTTGAGCTTTTGTGAAAAAACAGCTTTTGTTTCAGTGACCTGGCCAAAAAAAATGTGACATGTCGCTTAACTCGAAACTCCGCTTGTCTCAAAATATTCAGCGGATTTTATGGCTTCGATGGATTACTGCATTTCTCTCACTTTCCAAGTATTCACAATTTATCGGGGTCACCCCAAGGAACCAAGGATGCTTCCGCCGTGCTCGTCAACCCAGCATTATCATCAAGGCAGCACAACGGAGGCAATGGCCGACGGTGGTAAAGGAACCTTTTCCAGTGAACGGGGCGCGAAACTATTGCCTAACGGTAATGATTCTGGGGCGATTTATCCGCGCGACGTGATTTGCAGCAGAAGCTTTTGTGCCCTGGACCCCGCAATCAGGCCGTACGGACTCCGCCCAGTGAAATATATCGATCGCTGCAAGCCTCTGCTTTTCTTGCTTTGCTTTGCTACTCTGCGGAACGGAGATTCACTGCTCCCTTGAAACATGCCCCTCTTTTCTTATGTTCGTTCGCTTGTGGCAGTGTAGCTGATTTAGTCAGATCTACGACACTCCGGGGTTTTCCTCCTAGCGTTTGAACCTCCGAGTACGGTCGCCAATTTTCGGCAGCGCCATAAAGGAAGAAGCCGCAAGAGCGGGACTCTCTGCCCGTTTTTGTTGTTTAGGTTTTTCCCCCTCGATGCTAAGGAGTGAACAGGGATGAACCAACGCCTCTTACGAGAGAAGAAAGCCTCTAATAAACCTTATCTTCATCCCAGCTCACTAGTTAAATAATCGACAAGTGTGGTCGTGGTCTACTTACTTTTTGTTACCCCTCACCCATAAAGAAAAGTCAAAAGGTTCTATAGATGTTTGGAGAGTGGTAAAGCAGAGACAATCTTTTAATCTGAATGGTGGTGGTTCAATTTGAAAAAAAGGTGACCACTCAACGTGAAGCTATCCGCTGCAATTTTGGACATCCGCGGAAAGTTCGAACTCAAGGAGAACAAAAACCGTACGAGAAAATCTTTCGACTGTACGTTTCTTCATCGTTCTTACTGTCCCGAAGCCAAAGGTGACGCAGTATTCTTGAAGGAAAAGCAAGCTTCTTGGAGTGAACTTCTGCTCCCCTAACAACTCAAAGAATAATGAGACGGCGAAGAAGCAGTCAACAAAGTGACGTGCGCAGGCTAGTGATGGCAAATCGAACGCCGCGGCGTCTGCTCTGTGGGCATTTATCTCTTGGCGCGAGTGTTTCTCGAACCATCGAATTATATCCAGAACACTCTAGATCAAAGAATATTATTCTAGGCTGGTAACGTTAGTTCGAAACACTCTCCCAATCAAAGCAGATAACAAGTGTGGCATAAAAAAATAAAGAAGGGAACAACCGCTTCACGGATAACACAGATAACACAGCCCGGCGCAGCCGGTCGGCAAAAACAAAACATAAACAAACCCAATGCATGGTTCGCGGCCCTATGTTTGTACGGTGAAGACATTGCGGGAGCACGTTTTAAAGTTTTTGCTTCAATCCCCTCGTAGCGGATGTATGAAACGCTTATTGAACGCTCAAAAAATGCACAAAACAAAGCTAGGGAGTCAACAAAGAAGGAACTACATGAGAACGCACAAATTTGGACACTAAAAAAAATTTAACTTTCGCAAAGCTTTAACAAAGAAAAGAAAGAAAAGAAAACTGGGCCACACAGCCTCCTTTCACAACCAAAGTATCGAAACAGTAAGAAAAATACTAAATGTGGCCACACTGGCTTTACTATTTTTACGACTGCATCCACGATGCGCAGAACTTCTTACATATTGGCCAAATGCGAGCACATATATTTATTTACACAACAGATGTCAAACTTCCGTCATATTGTGAGATATTCGGCAAGACACATTATACGGCAGAGCCAATGGGGACGCAAGATGCTTTATAAGACGAAAACTCTATGAAGCGGTTCGCATTTGGCTACAAGACATTGGCCATTTTCGTCCATCTCCAAATTACAAGCACGCGCGTGGGGAAGCCCACAAAGTACATGTGCCTACCGTATGATCACACGCTTGCTAGAGAAGAGTTATGCAAGTAATAATCCTGGTCGCGTTGCAAGACCTTCAGCCATAGGCTGTATAAAGTGAAACAACTAAGTGGCAGTCAAGGGATGCTTTATTTACTTATTGGACAAGAAAAAACAAGTTATCTTCGGGAGGGCATTTATTTTGTTCTTGTTGTCCTTTTTTTTTCTTCCGATTCTTTTCTTTTTTTCTGAAAGTGAAAGTTTATTTCATAAAAGCAAAACAAACATATTGGTATACAGACGGGAACCGCGTTTCCCTACTCCACGTGCGTTGCAAGCAGAACGTGGAACCTATCTAGTGGAACCTTGCGTAACTGTTGCCGGTTGATTTCTTAAAATGGCGCCAGAAGCTATAGTGGCGCGGGCGACAGCAGGCGACGGCGGAGTGAATTCTTTTTCTGCAGTTGATGAAGTATTTAATTTCGCAAAAGTCAAGCATGTTTGAATTTTTATAAAGGAACACTGCAAATATCACTTCTGTATTGATTTGTTCTCTCATATTTGCGTAATGTCTTGTTCTTCTTTAACAATGTTGACAAGTATGAACATTACACCGGACCAAGACGGGTAGATTTAGTTGTGACTATATAAGACTATTGCGCAGGCATTGCTTTGCTTTGGCCGGGTGGCTGAATCGAGTCACAGACAGACAGACGGACAGACAGACAGACAGACCAAAATTTCTGGGTTTAAGTAGCCCAAGAAAGACTATCGTCTTTAAAAATCAGCAGACGCCACAGAAGCGTGCAAGAACGCGATGCGTACACGCGCCCGTCACCGTCATCTGCTTACGCCGGCGCCCCCTCTCTTCCAATCGGGTAATTCCAGCCGTTTCCTCTTTGGCGGTGCTCCGAGTTCCTGTAACGAAGTGTAGCGTAATTTTCTCTTTTATTCCAGGATAACCGGGGGCGCAGACCTTTCCGCTAGAGATAATTAAATAAACCGGCCGGCAGCTGCTGAACGTTTAATGTGAACGACTTGGTGGGCACAAGGGAACACTCGAATGCGTGTGTCGCGCGAAGCGTGTCTCCCATGGTCTCCTGGATTGAGGAGCCACTCCCACATCACCAGGCTCACAATAAAGGTTTTCCTCCTCCTCCTCCTCCTCCTCCTCGGGAGAAGAAATTGGGCGCGCCTTTTGTGCAGCCAAATGGTACTCCGACGCAACGGTGGTTTTCTGGAACAAGACCCCACAGTGCCGGGGCAGACTAAAGCTGTTACGTGGCTAAAGTGAAGATGTAGTACAAACCAGCTTCCCCCTTCTTTCTGCGTGTGTTGCAAATGACCGCCATCAGGGATTCTACATCCAGCGGCCCATGTCTAGGTACAGGCTTCGTCAAGGAAGGTCAAATGTCGTGGTGCTTAATTTACCCGGTGCACGTTGTGCCTATACGTTCTTGTCCTGCTTTCCCTCCTTATTCAACTGGAACTCGAGATAACAAATCTTTACCATGCGAATTCCTGATCTGACCGACGAATTCTAACTTCCCAAGAATAATCGCCGCACGACTGCTCTGTTTGCAATTTAACTATGTCGTATGTTTAACTACGAATCTGGTCAGCCCACCCACTGTGTGAAGACAGATAAGCAGCGTAGCTCGAGTGACCATACGCGTTGACCGCGGGGCGCGGTCCAAGGAGTGCACGAAACAAGATAGGCTTATCCATTATTTGCGATTGAGCATCTAGTTAAATATCTGAACGAAACTTGTAAGGACTAGAGTTTTATTCTAGCGGTAAAACATGGGGCTGACCGTTTCCCTCCCGTAGAAGTCCATATGTATTGGCCGCAGACGGAAATTCCACAATAATCGCAACTTCACTGTGAACTACGTAAGTAGGAACAGTAGGTAAAACTCAACGTGAAGTTTGTTGGGAGTGGCCTTCACGAAAGCCTACTCCTTTCTCATCGGGATGGCCACCAGCGCCCAATGTGACGCCTGTGGGGCGGGAGAGACGATAGAGCATGTGCTGTGTCGCTGCCCCGAATACTCTTCGGAGAGGAGCATGCTTTCCACCACGCTCAGAAAATTCGACAGTCCACCACTTGCAGTAGAGACTATCCTAGGTCATCGGTCTCCACCATCGAGTTCACAGAAGGCGGCGAAAGCCCTTCTACGTTTTCTGAGCGAAACGAACCTGCAGGAAAGACTGTAGTGCCCGAAAGGGGACTAGAGAGTGCGCGCCTTCCAACTCCTATTCCTTCCTCTTCTCCCGCCCTCGCTGTTATCCCCTGCACCCCCTCCCGCAGTGCAGGGTAGCAAACGGGGCTCAACGCCTGGTTAACCTCCTGACCTTTCCGTCCTTCCTTCCTTTCTCTCTCTCTCTCTCTCTCTCTAGAGACCTGCTGGCGGCCAATTGTCGTATAACTTGATTCAGGATAGTTTCGACAAAACAAGTGTTACCTTTGTTTTTGTTACCATACATCCTCCGGAGACGGTCATGCATTGACAGCAGACGGGAATGCTGTAGCGCTCTCATGCGGCAAGGAGGTGACAAGCGGGCGTTGGGAGTGCGCGCCTGAAGAAAAGAATTAGCAGTGGCTTAGCTCGGCTATGCCAGGATATACGCAGCGTGAGCTAAGGTTCAGCAGCCGTACTCCAATTGGATTGGATTTCAATCCAACACAATCCAATTTAATCCAATCCAACCCAAATCAAATGCAATCCAAGCCAATCTGATCCGATCCGCTCCAAACCAATCCGCTGCTTCTCGCGCTTGCGCAGAACGGCCCTTCACGGCACACGCGAAACCGCTCAACCTCGGTCAGTGTAGCTTACGCTGCAAAAGCGCATCCCGAGGTCGGAATCGAACCCCGGTTCCTCGCGTTATGAAAACGACGTCTCTGCAATGGCGCTATCATCGCATTCGGAGCGCTCAGCATTTCCTTTGGGTTCGTAGCGCGGGCGTTGCCTTTAAAACCTGGCTGATTTGAAGTGGACTTTGGTTTCATACCATGGCAGTTTTGATTTTGGACCTCAACAGGGTAATGGATTGTGGCCCTTGATTTGCCTAAGTTGCATAGTGAAAGCTTTGCTTTTTAACTATCATCCGCTAAAACAGCGACTTTGTTTCAACAGCCGAGCTGTTGCAGCTTGAGCTCCTTTTTGCCTGCCGTCACACGAGACTCGGCGGAGAAGAGTGGGGAGGAGGAAGATGCTCGGACAAGAAGTGCAACGGGGATGGCAAGGAGGCGCAGAGCCGACGAACAGCTGTGGGGAGTTAGCGTCACGGCGCAGATGTTTGGGTGGGGAGGCTAGCGTCGGGGATTGGCTGTGCCTAGTGATGACGTGTGCTCTGACGAGCAGGTGTTCTAGTTGAGAGAGATGGCGTGTGCTCCACGGCATCAGTGTCCGATCTGCCGATAAGATGGACAGACCTACTAAAACCCAAGTTAAAGCTAGGCAAGACCATCAGCTCCGCTGGTTTCTCATTCTCCTCATCACAATTGCGAAGGTGACCGAGTTTTTTTCGTACCGACGCGATGCGTAGAAAGATGGATACCGCCCACCGATGCAAGGTTCGGCTGTACACAGTTCGGCGGTAACTGTACACGGTTTGGCTGTAAAGCTGCGGCACCACCGCCGACTTCTTTAGACTGGTGTTCAAATGTTATCATTGTGATTATAACATTCGTAACTGTCATGATAATCATTCTTATCCTCATCATCCACCTCGCTATCATCATCATCATCACCGTCAGGTGGTGGTGAAAAACGTTCTTTACTGAGCTCAAGGGGCAGGGAAAGGGGTGTGGTCAGCCTCCTTCGTCCAGGAGGCCGCGGGCCTGCGCTGCATCCGTGGCTCGTTGCACCAGCGCGAGTTGACGCTCCGGCGCCGAGCTGGTCAGCGCAGACTCCCACTGCTCAGGGGATGGGGATGGGATGGGGTGAGGGTGGTGGGGACAGGAGTATACTAGGTGGTAAGTTGAGAGTGGGATGTCACACTGTGGGCAATTGTAGGGGAACAGAGATGGGGAGATGTGGGACAGGATGGTGTGGTTGTAGTATGTCTCGGTTTGCAGTCGCCGGTAGATATACGCTTGATGGTTGGAAGGAGTGTGATGAGGAGGTGGGTATATCCTTCTTGTGTTTGTGTAATGAGAGAGAATGGAGCTGTATGTGAGGTCGAGTGGGGTCAGTGCCTGTGGGACAGGTGGGGCTTGTCCGGTTCTTCCTGGCCTTGCTGTTGGGAGTGCCCGGTTGAGGAGGTCGCGGGCTACGGCGTGGGCCGCCTTATTCCCTGCAAGGCCGGTGTGGCCTGGTGTCCAGATGATAGAGATGTCGATGTCTTCGGGGAGGTGTTGTAGGATCTGGATGGCTTGAGGGGTTGCGAGGCCGGCTTGGTATAGGTGGCAGGCTTGTTGGGAATCCGATAGTCAGCAGAATATTGTTTGCACGCTGCCGGGCAAGGACCTCTACCATAGACTTGATTGATTGGATTGTAGGGTTTAATGCGCCGATGCAACGCAGGCGATGAGGCGCGCAGTAGTGGAAGTCTCCGGATTAATTTTGACTACCTGGGGATCTTTAACGTGCCCCGAAATCTCGTACGCGCGGGCGTTTTTTTGCTTTTCGCCTCCATCAGAAAAGCGACCGCCGCGGCCGGGAATCGAACCCACGACGTTACCATAGACTTCCAATTGTTCCATTAACCCGCATCGTTGGTTCGCTGCTTTGGGGATACATTTCTAATAGGAATTCTGGGCGTTTGTTAAGCTCTTTTTTTTTTCTTCTTTCCGAGAGCTTTTTCCCCAATGTCTTTGCTGTGCGCAGAAAAGTTACTTGATTTCTTGTTTTGGGTTTTTAAAGGCGCAGTATGAATGAGGCCGGCCAGCTAGCACTTTGCCCGAATTAAACAAAATAACTGGTTTTTAAACAGGCACATCGAGATTTACTAGCAACACTCCAATACAGTGAACTTAACAGAATAATAAACGGAGCACAGGATGCTCTCTCACGTGTTATCTTTCTTCCTCACCCTATCCATGTCTCTCAATGTCAACTACGAAAGAACTAGTCGAGCAGGCAGCAGCAGGGTTGTGTGTGTCTGTACTATTTTCTCACCGTGTACAAAAACAGGTGGAGAACTTTTTTGATCGTTAGCGCTTTGGGCATCAAATACGGGGCCCCGAGCGCAGAAGTTCATTCGTTTGGGAGCAGAGAATCTATTCTGTCACTCTGTTCGAGTCCTGTTCTTTGGTTCATCTCTCGCTATGCAGTAAACCAGTTAACTTTGCCTTCGGCTTCTTGTCGTCGTCACCAAGGCAGCAACTTTTACTGCCCGCTCTTCACCACGCTACCTCACATGATGGAGGCGACGGAGCCCGGTGCTGGGACGGCTTCCCGAATGCAACAGTACATTCACAAGTGAGGAAGTCGAGTAGCCGGAGTAAAAACAATACCTTCAAATCACATTGGAAATAAACGAAAAATGCAACGACGTGACTTGCGGCGCTGATCCACATTGGGAGCTTTGTTAATTTGCGACGCAGTGAACGCAGTAACAATTTATTCACACAGAAAAGATAGTAGACAAAGTCTTAAAATGAGGCATTTGACACATCACGACAGTGGATTACAATAGAGGTGGCACCGAAGTTCCACTAAGGGAAGAGAGTGTATTTTGAATCTTGGCATCCTCTTTCGTCAATGCTTTTTATCCTACTGAAGCAGCTGCCTATCTCAGATGTAAATATTGTTCTAGGGCCTCCTTTCAGCACATTCGTTGATGGATATAGCCTCGAGAGAGATGAAGTGGCACCACGCCAAGTGCGAGTCCTCAACGATGTCGCGAAAGGAAGCCATGTGACTTGTGGTCTTGGCGCTTATTCTTTGAGGGCTGCCATCACCAGCTACCCGAGTTCCGGAAAGTTCAGCGAAAACGCATCGGGTTTCTGACTGACGGGTTCTAGTATCTGTACATAGAGCGCAAACAGGCAGAGAGAGAGAGAGAGAGAGAGGAAGGGTGAACTATCGAAGACGGTGTGCGTACAAACAAAAGACTTCGGACAAAGTAACAACCTCCCACCAGTCCCAACATTTTGACGAGCAAACTTGTTTTCACAAGGAAATTTGCCTACGTTTTTGTTTAACATTGTGATGTGCCTGAGAACGCTTTCTACACGCACCAATCAAATAAAACATTCATAGCTCCTATTCTGTGTCAACAAAGAATAAAGAATAACATGAGAGAGAAGGTAAAGCATTGGATCTTTCCTCTTTTTGTGTATACTTGCGACGTTGTTATGACATTATCTGTGGCTGATGTTTTATTACACTTCACTAAATGGAACTAAAAAAACAAGCCTGGTTTATTTTTTGGAGGAACGCGCTGGGGGTTCGTAGTTCTCAGACGTCACTTTGAGAAGCGCTTTTCGTACTGCCATAAACCAGGAGAAAGAGCGATAAACCAAGAAAAACGCCTTCAGCGAGATAACCTTGGAACATACCCTACATGAACAATAGACGGCAGTGTAGACTGCCGGAACAGCTGATGGCAAAGCCGGGTCCACATCGACATGAGAAAACAGTGGACCGAGAACTCAGGAACTCTTCACAGCAGCTTTCGGCGAAACGTCCGAAACTTAGGAAGAATAGATGACTTTGACAGAAGATTACCACGTCTTCCGCCCCTTCTTCACTTTTTTTGTTTTGTGACTTTTGCGAAGTTACCCAAGAATGTGGGCGCTGTACTCCTTGTCTATTTTGCCTAAATCCAGCGCTAGGAACGAACGGGTAACAGATGGGCAAACACAGAGCTCTCTTCCTACTTTGCTGCTTTTTCAAATCTATGCGCTCGTAATAACGGCCTTGTTTTTTTACAGAATGTTGACGTGCGTTCAGAAACGCTTAAAACGCGTTTTCCTGTGATTGAGCCTCGCTCTTTTACCTTCGATATTTGATCTTAACGGAGATGACGTGTTATGCATTCAATTTCCCTCGCATGAATAAAATAAAAGCATTGTCACCCACACGCAAGGACCGCGAAGGCTTATCCCGCGCTCGTGGAGGGTTTTTATTCGAAGGTGAAATGAACAGCTAGCAGCAGGACCCGGTTTGGTTTGTTGTAAGGCAGATCATGAAATATGCCCCGCACAATAACTTGGTTGTTAACTAGCAACATGCTCTCTCGAGCTTACATGCTCCAGTCTAGGCTCCATTTTAGGCAGTTATTTATCGTTTTTTTACGCGTAGGTGACGGTAGGGCCGAAAACACGATGAATGACTTCTCATGTCAGCGTTCCCCCACGAGCGTTCCCATTTCAACAACGTGTCTGTGTAACGTCGTACGCCCAACAGTATACACCATAGAAAGGGGCTCGGAAATCCTTCAAGCCATTATATCTCACTCTCCTCATTCCGCTCAACCAAACATGCAGCTTTTGGGGAGCATGGCCGCTTTAAATGGTCCCCGGTTATATCATCGCGCTGTAGAGCTAGGAGACGAATCTGCAGTAAGCACAGTCGGCAGTAACGAGCATTACGCTGTACGACGCTGAACACGATTAAGAAAGGAAGAAAATGTTGTAAATGGGCCGTAAATATCACGTAAATACAAAATACTGATGAAATGGTGTGACTGCCTTGGTGCTTTTGACTGTTAGCTTCTTTCACTTGGAGTTTTCTCAGTATACTTGAAGCTTTCTCGCAAGCGCAGTCTCGTTCCCAAGGGAGGAGACGGCTACCGCACTCTGTTTGGGCTCACACCGAGGCCGAACACGGTACGTAGCAACGCAGGGGAAAATTTATCACTGAACTGTCCTGTACATTTCTGCAGGAGGACTAATTAACCAGATAAGCTGGAGGCATTCGCGAATCTGCATCAGGCCGCTCTCGCTAATTGGGCCTCACTTTCGTCGGCTCATCTGGATGCCAGAGAGAGTCCCCCTCTGTCTATCTACCATCGCATGCAATCGCCGCCCTTTCCCCCTCCCATGCCCTTTCATATCGATCGAGGCGCCGGCATGAATAAAGGAGCCGCCCGGGAGGCCTTGTTCGGTGAAGCAACGCGAGTGCTGGTTTCGGGGAGACAGGAAGGGCTCGCCAACTGCGCGTACCATCTGGGCTCAAGCTGGACTTCTGAAGGTGTGTCAATTTTCAGAAGTGACCTTCCTTTGTTTTCCTTCCCCTTCCACTGTTTGCAGAGCAACTGGTCGGAGCTCCGGGAAAACCACCTGCGAATTCGAATTCTCTTTTAAAATTGCGGACGAACCGAAGGTAGGTAAAGTTTCTCCGGTGGAGACAAAACGTCATTCACATAAACATGGCCTAAGGAATGTCGGTGCGCTGGCCGCAACTTGTGCTTTGTCTTGGAGCCTATCTTCACTTAGATAACAGGCGCGTGTCTGCAACTTCGGCTTTTCAATAATTAACGCGCGAACATTCCTTGGATATATGTTGGCGAAAGCTGGCACACAGCTAGATTCTGCGAAAAGCCTCCGCATAAGCGCACAAAAACTACGCCTTTTAAGTTCAAGAAATAAATATTGCAGGGGGCGTAATGGAACCCAGAGAGGCGCCATGACAGGCGAGTTGTTTATCCGCTAGTCTAAACAGACGCCACGCGGAACACTATTTGAGGCACTTCAAATGCCAGTGCAAGCGTGCCAAGGGGAGTGTAAAACGCGAAGAAAAGGCGCTCGCCACCAGTTTTAGCCTGAGGCATGCAAACATGGCGCTTTGCATGTTGTTTGGTGCTGCCTCACGGGCGATCAACGGCTTAAAGGAGCCATGAAGAGAAAATACAACTTCGTGTAATTTGAAAGAATTAGGATTCAGTATCTCACTCAGCTCCATTAAAGCCACAAAAGATGCTTTTTAACGAAAAAAAAAGCAAGAAGTATTTAAAAACTTTCAAATTTTGCGCCACAGTGACGTGTTATGAGCAAGAATGACGTCATACGGGCCAACAATAAAACATAATTTTCAGTGCGTTAACTGCACGTTAGCATTCAAGTGATGCGGTCAAATGGAACTAGAGGCCCCATTACAGGCGCCCTGTCATTTCGCGGCGCGACAAGTCAGTTAGGCGGCCGCCAAGCGCACAAACAAGGTTCCGTGGCGTCACAGAAGAGTTGCGGGAAATTGGCTAGGGGGTCGCGACTGCTTCACACGTTTTCTTCAATATCTCCGTTATTTGTTCGAAGATTGCGATGATATTGGTATCATTGTTACCGAGGCTAAGCAGTCTTTCTAATAAACCCAACTTTTATTTTGTCTTCATGGATCCTTTAAAGGGCATAGTTGGACCCCTGGGTACACAAACGCATCCTAATAGAGGGGTGGTGCCACTAACGGGGCTGTGGAATGCTTATCGCCACAAGTAAATCACTCGGATTCTTTTGCGCTTTGATGTCATAAAAAAATGCAGGAAGCTCGCACTTACGCGTAAGACTTGAAGGCAGCGAAGCTGTACGCAACCTTCATGACCATCACGAAGGTTTAAGTCCACGATTGCAGCCGATTTGGTTCAGAATCGCTGTCGCAACTACCTTTACTCTATAATTGTTGTTATAGGTGTTAGCTTCCTTCATTTTCTGGGAGGGATAATTATTGGACATCAGCTTGGAGGAGCCTGCGCTACGACGTGTCTTTCCCGTTGCGAGCAAGTGTTGCCACAATTACGGCGAACGCTGGAGTCTTTTTTTTTTGTGGCCAATCCTGGCCAATCTCCCAAAGTGGGTATGCTTGCCTTTAAAACGTGGGCCGCAGACTCCGGGCCGTCGCCGCGGTGCACGCACACACGAGCATTCGGCATTTTCTTGTTTTTTTTTTAACTGCTGGGCATTCACCGCAATCTTGGCCGATCTCCCCAAGTGGGTCTGCGTTGATCGACAAACATGCGCTGGGGACGCTGGCCGGTCGTCGTGACGCAAACGAGCGCTGGGCATTTTCTTGGTTTTGTAGCGTAAGCTACACTGGCCGAGGTTGAGCAGTTTTGGGCGTGCCGTGAAGGGCCGTTCTGCGCATGCGCGAGGGGCATTGGATTGGATACGATTGGATTGGCTTGGCTTGCCTTGGCTTGGATTGGATTTGGATTGGATTGGATTGAATTGGATTGGATTGAAGTAGATTGTGTTGGGTTGTGTTGCGTCATAGCCGCGGCAGACGCACTGGCGCCGGCGCGTGCCCAGGTGTGCTCCTCAATTGCGCAGTAGCCAAGTCTGACGCTGCGCCGGAGCCGCTTGATAGCCGTTTCGCGTGGCTCGTAAGAGCCGTGATGAGCATGCGCGAGGGCGTGTTTCCGTCTCCAAAACGCTGTAACGCCAAAACTTCCGGTGACGTCACACAAAAATAAAAAACAAAAAACAAATACGCAGAAGCCGTCTATGCATTAAGTAGTAATAAGGATAATCATAAAAACTAAAAATATTGCTGCGCGCGTAAGCATTTGCATCGAAACGTTTCACGCATTAACGAAAGTGGGGCGGATGCGCCACGAGCGCCTACTAGTGGTAGAAAGCACCCGTAAAAAAAAAAAAAAGAAACAATGGCGTTTTCTGATGTGTGCGATTTGTCCACGAAGTTTGTGTAGGAACTGTTACGAATGTAGTGCATCATAAGGCTCTAAAGTCGTCTGCGCCGTGTGTGTCTTGCCAAGTCGTCATTTGTACGTGAGGAAGTCGTGGTGGGCTGTTTTTACTCGGAGCGTCGTCACCTATCTCCTGCCGAGAACGTCCTGGCTTCATTTGTTGCTGGTGTGTTGTGTGTCTGTGTAAAATCTCCCTGATGGAATTTGAGTGGCTCTGTTCTACGACAGCAGTGGTGACAAGCTACAAGGGTTCTTTTTCTGGCTGTGAACATGGGCTCACCCGACATTAAACGTGAGGCCTACGTAGCTGGTGTTACAACTCACATTCTAGTTCACTCTACTGACAACGGAAGGTATCCTTTACGGAGTGGTTTCGCAGGTTGCTCTGGGTGATAGTACAATCGGAGCAACGATGCGTTTTTATCCTGTACACAA
>NW_027526225.1:52483696-52561196 GCF_048455015.1 Haemaphysalis longicornis | reverse complement strand
TGTATACTCCCAAGTATTCAGTCACAGTTTCCTTCACTGGACGCTGCTCCAGCAGAGCCAGTTGAATGTATGACTTCAGTACACGATCAAATCTCAACGAGATCACTTGCCTGTGGGTTGTACACGGCAGAAAAGATGTGGTTGATTCCACGGTTTTCAAGGAAGGACTCAAATTCCCTTGATGTGAAGTCGACCGTGAACAGAAACTATTTCAGTAGGGTAACCCTCACGTACGAAGAGTGCTAGAAGCAACTTCGTCACCGTGTGAGTGGTAACGTCAGTGCAAAAAGCCACTTCTGGCCATTTTGAAAAATAATCAACTACTGAAATGGCAAATCGGTAGTCTCCAGGTGCACGCTGAAAAGGAGCAACAACGTCAATAGCTATCTTGTCTCAAGGTTTGTCAGGAAGAGGAATTGGCTGAAGTGGTATGGGTGAGATCTTGGCACTTTTTTCCGCGTGCTGACGAATGGAACTGCGGATAGCTGTTTCATCATGTTTGCCTAACCCTGGCCATCATACTTCTCTAATAGGCATTGTTTGGTTTTCACGATACGAGGGTGGGATTTGTGAACCAGCTGGACAAAAGTCGCTGTGAGTTTGACAGGAACTACGATGCGCTTAGTACGGAAGAGCATGACATCAACTGCTGTCAACTCCTTTTGGACTTCATAGTATGGAGTCAGCTTAGGTGCCTGATTCTTGCGGGGCGGCCACGATGTCTGCACGTAACGGGAAACTTCTCGGAGAGTGTTATCCTCCACTGTCGCTTGTCTCAGTTCATCTTGATGTACAGACGTCACCAGATACTATTTCTTCAGACTCGCGTGGTTTCGTGGTGGGCGGTGACAACTTGTTTGAGCGCTGTGGATGCATTTTGGGGCCTTGTGTCAGCGTTTTACTTGGTTTGTGTCAATGTTTGGCCATAGTAAGGCAGTGTAATTCTGTGCCCACAATCTGGAGACCAAAAGCTTGTACGGCATCAATACCCAGAAGTGATGTTCCACCTTTGGTAATGTGGAAGGTCACTACAGCTGTTTCCGATTTGTGCACAGTGAGGGCAGGGAACTGTCCACGCACAGGAATTTTTCGACGTGAAAAATCCAGTAATGTTGGTTGCGATTTCTTCAGCTCAACTTGGTCTCTGAATAGGTTTTGAAAGCTTTGTTCTTTCATTATCGATACAGCTGAGCCAGAGTCCACTAAAAATTTTATGATGCGCCGGGGTGATGCCAGAGAAACAGGTTGAACCCCGACATAAAAGTAGACACCCGTACGCTTAATTATCAGTGTGAACAGTAAGAATGTTCATGACTCTCAGCGTCTTCCTCTGGAACAATTTCGGCGACTCAGGCCAGGCGTCTTCCACGCCCGCGACGCAAACTTCGACAGTACTGTTGAAAGTGACCTCGAGGTGGCCACACGTGAAGCAGGTTCAACCGCTGGCTACGGAGGTAGACATTTGTCAGCTTTGTGCGCCGCAATTTCCACACGCGGCTGTGTTTCCGGAGTACGGGATGACAGCGCCACTACATAGGGCACTACAGTAGTATTCTTTACAAGTTATGAAAAAGGAACCAAAGACATTGCTGGATTTGGACCCCGTCATTGCAGAAATCTGAAAGTATGTGGCCCCGCGGCATTACTTGACGTGTTTTTGATAAATTGATTTTAAAAATCCACATACACGCAGTGTTTTATTATGCCTGCTACGCTTCTGGTTCGTTGTTCCCGTTGGTAATGAAGGTGGCATCAAAGGGGCCGACTAAGGGTGTACTGATCTCAAATTGCCGTTATTTTGTTGGCAGTGTTGGATTCTGTCTGAAGTGTTGTCAGCTATTAAAGTTATTTTGGAATTGTGCAGTGCATTTCTGAGGAATGAACCCAGCAATTTATCTTTCCTTTATTTTCTTCAGAGTTTGTAGAATGACCTTCGTGAGCAATAAAAATGTGCTTTTGAAATTGTGCTTCATAGTGATGGCTGGAGTTTCAGGATTACATTTTGGTGCTTGTGCAGTTTAACAGTAGAGTATAAATTTTTCCAAAGGAGTTTACAAAGTGTATTGGCAAACAAAGTTGGCACAGGACCGAGGTAATTGGAGAATAATGGGAGAGGCCTTTGCCCTGCAGTGGGCGTAGATAGGCTGGTGGTGATGATGATGATGATGATGATGATGATGATGATTGGCAAACAGTCAGGTGTCCAGCGTCCCCTTACAACGATAGAGCCATTATTCTACCAAGTGGGATAATTTTTTCAGAGACTTCCCATAAATATAAAGTTTGTTTAGATTCAACACCTCTTCCATACACTTGGAAGTTATTATTGTTCTAGCAACTATGACGAGTTGGAGGGGCTTCAGAGTGCTGTGTCACTGATTTTCAAGCATGCACAGTTGCATCTGATTATGCAGCTGCGGTAAGAATAGAAAATGATGCGGCATATCAGAATATTTCAGGACCTAAGTGCTTCATGTTGCTGCATTTCAAGAATATTCTGGCTGTACAGCTGCAGTAAGAATAGGAACCAGTTGCCCAGCAGGTTGCAATGGTTTGATGTCCGTCCTTCGAGGTGCTAATGTTGCTCCTTTCCAGAGGTGGGCTGTTGCTTCTGACTAGAAGGCTACGGCAAGAATTGCAGACTTATGTAGTACACTGGAATAGATTCATGTGAGGTCCTCGGGCTGTATGGCCGCTGCTTCTCAAGCGCACCTCTTGTTTACAGCCATGAAGCCGCGGTGAGAGAACATGCCAGAGACTGTGAAGTTGGTGCTTCTCATGAACACAAGTGTAATTTTTGTATAGGACCCACACCTCCACCATGACCTTTGCCAGCTCTCCCAGTATTGGCGTTTTCAATGTGCGTGCACAGCCTGGACAGCTTTCATGGTGCGGAAAACACTACTCGAACACTGCGCCATGAAATAATTTTCTTTATGTTGTGCGACGGCTTATGAAGATACGGCATCACTTTCACCTTGTTTTCATCAGGCCTCTGCACTTTCGTTTTGCCTTTTAAACTTGATACGAAGGCAGTTTGCAACCGCCTTAAGCACTGGTGTCAGAAAACCCTCTGCAGAAAACCCTATGAGTCTGGCGGTCAATGTGTTCCTGGATTACGTGGACACAACTTTTCTGCAGTGCACTGCAGAAACGTAATGTTGGCTATGCCTCATCAGCGATGGCTCAGAGGTACTGCACTCGCCTCATATGGGGGAAGTACTGGGTTCGAATCTGCACACCGCCGGGCACCCACTGGTTTCTTTAATGGGTACAGGTGTCCCTGGTCAAGTGCGGACCGTTGAAAGGATAACTCACGCCTGGAAAGCTACCTTTACCCGTGCGAGGGGCTTCCGACCTTTGTCAATCTGGTGGGGCCCCGGCCTTCTACAACACCGCATTGCCGATGGGAGGAAGAGTCTGGCGGCATGTCCTACCACAGGCGGTTACTGAGTAGAGTGTGCAGCGTAGCTGTGGAAGTCGCCATGTGCATTCGTGTGCCTTGGTGGTGCCGGGCACCTATTGAGAAAATAGGTACAAGCCTGGTGCTCGGCCCTTGTTACCACTAGAAGATGCTCCTGGCGTGTGACTACACTTGAAAAGTTGACCCAGCTTGTAAAGGAAATCACCTCTATGCAATGAGGTGGCTGGAAAGTGCAATTTTTTTTTTGTTTTGTGTCCCCACACGATTGATCAAATCAATATAAGAAAAAGGGACTGCTAGCTGACATCTTCACCTCAAAAATTGCAATTAATGGGACAAAAAGTCTACGCAAATTGTAGCGAAAACTGGAAAGCGGCAATAAAGTACATAAGTAGTTTACTGAAACACTGGCACTGTCGCCAGTTACTGAAATTTTAGAAATTGGAGCTGAGCTGGTGGTAGATAGTGGCATTGGAGCTGTAGAGAATAAGTGGAAAAAAGTTTTGTCAATTGCACCTGCATGATTTCGGTGACACAGGTTTTGGGAATTACATTCTCAGATGTAGGCTATAATTTATATTTTAAGCACCTGCAATGCAGCCTACTAGGGAATGGTGCTATGAGATGCCCCATACCCTACACTGAACCAACAAAGTGACGTGACTCTGGTCTCTGAACCACTGTTAGATGGTACAGACAATAAACAAAACCGTTCGCGAATGACAGTCAACAGGTGCAGTTTAATTTTAACGCTCTCTTTATCTACTTTTGCTGCTAACCTTCCAATTTTGACACATACGCGTTCTGGGGAAATAGAAATTTCGAGAAATGTGAGCACGGCCCCTGCAAAAATGGTCCCAACTCAGATGCTGCAGTATTATTCCAATATTATTCCTGCGATTATATCACCGTTTGTTAGCGGGCTGAGAAAAAAATCGTGCAATGTACTTTCCGCCCTTGCATTTCAGAAATACAATACCCAGAACTACAACTTTTTCGGAAGCTGTGTTTCTGTTCGTGAACTTCGATTTCGAGAAAGCCCTTGCTTATATCGTTCCGTCCAGGCGGAACGCCAAACAGCGTTCCCGGCTCACAACTCCCAGTGAAGGCAGTCTGTGTGCATTTTAACCATACCGCTACCGCTCACTGTTAATTAGTAAATACCCTCAATAAAAACATCGCTAATTACAGCTTCGGCGACGGGCCTCGGGGCAAGCAACCGCACTGAAATGGTCCATGTGAAAAGCTTGGCATACTGCTGAAAAACAATGCGATCACAACCATTGTCACTCGAGAATGTAAACACAGCAGCGCGCCATCGCCTCCTGTACGATGATCGCGCTCGCCCGCTGTTTATTTTTTTTTTATAACTGCTACAGACACAACACACCAGCAACAAATGAAGCCAGGATGTTCTCGGCAAGAGATAGGTGACGACGCTACGAGTGAAAACAGTCCACCACGACTTCCTCACGTACAAATGACGACTTGGCAAGACACACACGGCGCAGACGACTTTAGAGCCTTATCGGCCTTATGATGCACTACATTCGTAACAGTTCCTACACAAACTTCGTGGACAAATCGCACACATCAGAAAACGCCATTGTTTTCTTTTTTTACGGGTGCTTTCTACCACTAGTAGGCGCTCGTGGCGCATCCGCCCCACTTTCGTTAATGCGTGAAACGTTTCGATGCAAATGCTTACACGCGCAGCAATATTTTTACTTTTTATGATTATCCTTATTACTACTTAATGCATAGACGGCTTCTGCGTATTTGTTTTTGTTTTTTATTTTTGTGTGACGTCACCGGAAGTTTTGGCGTTACGGCGTTTTGGAGGCGGAAACACGCTGCGCGAGGAGCAGTGACTGGACAGGACTTGACTGGACTGGACTGGACTGGACTGGATTAGACTGAATTGGACTGGACTGGACTGGATCGGACTGGATTGGACTGGATTGCTGAACCTTAGCTCACGCTACGTATATCCTGGCATAGCAGAGCTAAGTCACTACTAATTTGTTTCTTAACTGCCGGGCAGTCGTCGCGAGGCCCGCCATCACGTGCGCGCACTCGGCAATTTCTCGGTATTTTTAACTGCGGACGCGAAAAATTACGATTTGCTAAACAGCTTCTCTGTAAATATGCTTGAATATACTCATCAACTTTTTTTGCTCTCCCCGTGTACAAACACATAGCCTGTTAAGTTCGTGCAGTGCTTGTGCAGGGCAGGTCCCTGGGCATAAATCGGGCCTGGGCAAGTATTTTTGTTTCACTGGTAAGTTTTAGCTTGCTTTGCTGCTTCGCGTTTTCACGGTTTTCACAACATTTTTACCTCGCGCATTTCTGTAGTTCAGTTCTTATTCCAGCGACCGCGTGCTTATACTTGAATCAAGCCAGAACAGAGGTTGTTAGGTTACACACGACAAACTTTCGTTAGTTCGCGGTGGTCGAGAGTTTCGAGTCTCTAAGAGCCAACCAGAAACACCGTCAACGAAGGTGCACTCTTCCTTCGTTGGTTTACTTCAGTCTGGTGCTTCTGACACCCGTGCGCCCGGGTGTCTTCGTATTTCACGCACTCTTTCAGATCCACGAAGAGCCTAGTTTTTTTTTTTTTTTTCTTTCCGGCATTCTGTTGGAAGAAGGCGCTGTCGGAAAAAGGCGCTCAGGTCAAAATGAGGATTGGCAGCGATGGTCCGGTGTTGTGTTTGTATACTCTGGATTTCGCGCTGGCCGCTTTTATTTTCCAGTTTTTCTGAAGGTTGGTGGGGCGCCGGCTCTATTGCGCCGCCAGATGTTTCGAAACACTCCCTCGAGACAGCGGGGATTTTTACTCCTCAGTCTTCAGATCTTTAATTGTTTCGCCATTGCCACTTGGTCTCGCGTGTTAGGTGTTGTATAAGGTCAACGTCAACTTGCTCTGCGGAAAAAGACATCTCAAGTCCCTGTGGCTTCCTATCTTTTCTTGTCCGCGACTCAGCTTTGTTTGTTCTTGTTCGTTGCGCAACAAAGATGGAATCACTGCTTCGTTGGAGAAAGTATGCTCGAGAGGAGACTTTCACGCAACACCAGCTGCGTGATTGCAGTGAAGTGACACATACACCCCATAATACACACACACGCTAAGCGCTCCTAATAAATAAATAAATAAATAAATAAATAAATAAATAAATAAATAAATAAATAAATAAATAAATAAACAAACAAACAAATAAATAAATAAATAAATAAATAAATAAATAAATAAATAAATAAATAAATAAATAAATAAATAAATAAATAAAACACTGCACTGTAGTTCGCCAATGATAGCAATGTGCAAGCACTTCAAACAGACAGTCTAGTTTGTCATAACAGGGAGCACTTTCTCTTTCTCGACGGCCTTCGCAATTTTCAACCAAAAGTATTTCTGCAAGTGGCAGAAATGTTCGGTCGTAACACGCAGTGCTGCAACGTCGAGAAACTGTCGTTATTATGCGCTCTAAACTTCTTGCGAGTCACGGACGGCCTCGGCGACGGTTACGGTCTTAGCAACGACAGCTTACAAAGACCATACACAAAAAACAGTAAAACGCAGGCGCTGTTGCGAATGTGCGTTGGTGGCAAAGAAATGAAAAGATCAGATTGAGAGACCACCCCAAGGGTTGTTGAGTGGTGCGAGCCACATATTCTCTTCCTACCTGTTCATTGGTTTGACGTTGTTGTCGCTGCTTTTTGTGCCTACGCTGCAAGCGTCGGCGGGCTTTGTTAATGGCGCTGTCCTTTTTAGCGAGCAATGCATATCCTCGTTGTAAACATTAGAGCGCGATAAGCGCAACAACACACAAGGAGCGGGACGGGAGAAGCGCATGTCCTGTCCTGCTGCTTCTGTGTCTTTGTGTTTATCGCGCTCTAATGTGTAGAACAAGTATGCATCAACTTACCCAGCAACGTGCTTTACTGAAAGAATCGTTCTTACGGGCCTCTTTGCTCTTGAACGCATGTTCAGTCGTCGCTGAAGTTTCTGCCGCGCAATCCGTTTTGCTATTCCCCTCCAACTTCCCGTGTTCCGCAAGTTCGGGCGGGCTAACTGCCGAGACGGGAACACTCCTAGCGAGGAGAGTCACATACAGCCTCCAAAATTTTTAATAATATATCGGGAGCGACGACCGACCGACATGTCAGTGCCTTATCACGGTGCTCAGCAGCGAAATAGGTGAGAGTACGCACACGCGCATATAGGGTTATCTGCTGGATGAGTGTCGTCTGCTACGCTGTTTCCTTGAGAGTGGTACACCCCCCACCACTGCATCTGAATGATTTTCTGCCAACGCTGCTTACCTACCTTTGGCGGTAGCGAAGCGGCCTTCCAAGATAAGAAAAACGTGGGGTGCGTTGCCATGAGAACAGCGGGGCAGACGACGCTCCCACAAAAGATAGTTGTATGCGCATGCGCGTACCCTCGCCTGTTTTGCCGGTGAACACCATGATGAGGCGCTGACATGCCGATCGGTCGCCGCTCCCGCTATATTATTAAAAATTTGGGAGGCTGTACGTCAAGTGACGGAGCAGCTACGACGGGCAAACGAGGTACCAGGTTTCGAGAACCATGCAGGTGTCGAGGTTTCGAGAACCAAGTTTCCAGAATCAGGTACCAGGTTTTCGTTGGGTCCCAGTTGCAGAACAGAAGCCCTGACGTAGTCGGGCGCGGAACGCTGACGACGTGGACGACACAGTAACAAAGCAGGTCACACACGCGCTGGAGCCGGCGACGCTCGTTCTTACCCTATCTTCGCCTCCAACTTACCGGAAAGGTGTGGTTGAAAAAAAAAAAAAAAAAGAAATGCCTTTGCTTTGACAAAGCGACAAGAAACCACACGACCTATTATCGCGAAATTTATCACTGTGCAACTGTTGAGGGAAAAGCATAATGTTGCTGTAATTTCTTTTTCAGATTCATTTAAGAGAATCAAAGTCACAGTCGTTCATTTCCTGTGGTCCGGTGAATCACGCTTCCTTTTGCATTGCGATGGCGCAAAGGTTAGACTAGATGACATCAAACATACCAACGGATGACGCGTTACGGAGATGCATTTTGGCTCCGACGTTAGCTCGAAAACGAGCGTCACAAAAACTCAGGACACCGCCACTCTGTGAAGATGGAAGCCAGCGAAGCTATAGATGGTGGGTTTGGAGTTACGCTTTGTACAAAAAGGTAAAAAAGAGTACCTGCTGTTCCGCTCTTTATAAATGCGCGAATTGTGCAAATCTGCATAATGCGGTTTAATATATTCACTAACAAAATGATTTATTCACTCCTTTATGAAGGTCTCCTCGCTGATATCCTAAAAAATGCCCGCAATAGCGTATAGAATATACGGGGTCATTTTTAACATTCCGGTTATCTGGGAATGCCCCGCATTTCATGCAACATCCTGCATAAAACTCGATTGCCTTCTGAGAGGACAATTTTTATGGCTTTGAGAAAGAAATAACGCGTTGAAAGGTGTTTCGCGCCGATAAGTGAGTGGCCTTGTTGCCGCGTCCAGACCGCAAAGACGAGCGGAAAAGCAGACAGTACAGCTGCACGCGCGACATCACCGTCCATTTGACGACTTCGCCCAAAGGAGCGAAAATGAATTTAGCTGAGAAAAAAAAAAACAGCGCCTTTCCGGAAGTGCAACTGGAATCAATAACACCTTTGAAATGCAGAGGGGTGCCTGGGGCGGTAATATAACGACAGGATTGCGAACTTCATGAACGCAACAAGATAGAAACGAAGCAAGTGAAAAACGCGTCATGAATAAAAATTCTGCACAGCAACCTGAAGTTTGTTTCCGGATTGCATATATATAAAAAGAAAAGAATTGTGAGCCCTTGGGGCGTGACAGCCGCCCAACGCGTGAATACAACGGGAAACTTTTGCGCTCGCGGATATATGAGTGTGCGAGGAAGGAATAGCGTATCTCGCTTTTCCGTCGTCGTCGTCGTTTTTGTTGTTGTTGTTGTTGTTTTTGTTGTTGTTGTTGGAGGTGGTGGTGGTGGTGGTAATGGTGTTGTTGTTGTTGTTGGTTGTCAACTTTCAGACAGGCGAAAATGGTATCGCTGGGTGATCTGAGTAGCTCAGAAAACCCGGCAAACAAATGAACCCCAGAACGTCCTCTTAGGCGCAGGAAAGCTTACAAGGCATTCTAAACAAGAGTGCTAGAAGGACAAGGCGCTGCAATTTTGAAGCCGTTCAGTGGTACTATACTAGCGTACAAGATTCTGATAAGTGGGCTGCAGTAGAGTGCCTTTGTCCTCAACTTGGGCAGCAATAAAAGTTTATTCTACACAGGTCTACAAACTACTGACCCATGCTGGAATTTTACGCGCGACGGTTCACTGACATATGAAGAACCACACACACACTCACTCCATCCACGTTTAGACGCACAGCAGTAAAAATTTCAATTGGAAGTGCATTTCACTTAAACGAAGTAGTGAATATGAGCGTATTGCAAGTATGTCGCAATGGAAGGAAAAATTACGATGGCACCAAGTGCGCTGCATGTTGCAGTGAGTTAGATAGCCTTAGTGGTCAACTGTTGAACGTTAAGCCTAGCGTAATGCGGAAACGTACCCGTTCATATTGCCAAGCGACTACGCCATTGAGCCGGCACACGCTTTACTACTCACCTAGTATCTGGTCCTGTAATTATGCTAATTATGTAATGCCCAAATCTATCACGCGGTCCTCACTGCATGTCTTTGACACAAGTTTTGAAATTCCGCGACGCATTCATTAAGCCCATCTTAGTAACGCCACCAAGGACCATCGACCTTCATGCACGGTGTTGAGGGTTCGTGCTCGCCTCGCATTCCGGAGGCCATGGGTTCGGTTTCCATGTGGACACGAACACGTAAATTTATTTTAAACATCATTTACTTTATACTTCTGTTCTCTGCGCCACCAGCTATTTTTGAGGCTGTCTGTCGGTCAACGACGTCATAATTTTCCCCCTCCAAGTTCTCCAATGCTTCAGGATTAATGTTTTCTTTTTTTGTTTGTGTGTGTGCACGAGCTTCGACCAAACGGTTGTCTTCCGGCGAATTACCGGCTGTGCATCTTCATTCCTTTTCCTGTGACGGCATTTCTATTCCTATACTCCTCTTGATTTTTCTCCAAGTTCAACTTTGGAATAGCCAGCGACGGAATACATGTCGACCCCTTTCGCTGCTAGCAGCCTAGCGTTAGCTGAATTCACATCAGTCTGCATGGCCATAACATGCCGGGTTTGTCGCGCAGCAGCTAAATGAGCAGGTATGCTAAAAACTGATTCTGCATCGACTTGGACTACGAGCAACAGGCCTTCGGCACCAAAAAATGTTTGTCAATTTGAACTCACGTCTATGTGTGAAAGCCCAGAGACATATGAGAGCACGAGGCATCTGTTGAGCACGCGCCATGCAGTCGAGGTACTCCGGTTATTTGGGAACGTTACCGCCTATAGGCAGATTTTTTTCTATCTACAAGATCACCTTCCAGTCTCGAATGGAAAGCGCAATGTCCGTTGCTGTCCTTACTCGGCATTCTTCCCAATAAAAAAAACACTTCTTGGCTAAGCAAGAGTCATCTCAGCCAAACTAGTATGTATAAAAATGCCACCTTTGATATTTAACTCAGAATTGCATTAAAAAAAACTCCGCTGTTGTAGGATCGAGTCAGCCAGCAGTCTCGTTCTAACAGATGTGGGCGATGGCATGAAGTAAGCTTGCGTGAAGAGTTTTTTAGAGCAAAGCTTTACTACTTTCGTCCAGCCGTGTCGCGGACGATGCGCAAGTTAACCTTTTGACCGGAGACACACCCCCGGCAACACACCCCTCGAAGCGCATCGCGTGATTTGCCGGGCCCGCTGTCGGCGCTGCGCACGTAGCGGCGCGGACGCGATGCGAGCAGTCGCTCAGCTGATCGGCAGCCGACCAAATCTGCAGCCCTCCACGCATGCGCCTCTCGGTCGTCTCAGGCTATGTGCCTCTTTTTGCGCCGCGTTCGCCGTGAAAGAGGAACGCCGCGTTAGCCGAGAATGAAAGCGAGACCGGGCCTCCTTCTGTGAGCGTTGCACGGGACTGAATGGCTTTGAGCCCTGGACGGCAATACAGCTACGTCAAAGGTTAACCAAGCAAAACCAAGCCTCAGACTACGCCAAGCTTTTGCTTTGCATTTCCAAGGTCAGCTGCGCTAAGCCGCAACCATTTTTATTACTTTTTTGAGGTTAATATTGTTTTGCTAGGGCTTTAACCTAAAAAACAACCCCGCACAAGGCCTAATCTCCCCTGGTATTCGATGTCGAAATGTTATTCTCTGTTTCCGCTGACGTCCGGCACCCTCATCGTCAATTTCACGAGAAACCTTTTGTTTTTGTCATTGTTGTTGTTTTTCTTTTGATCGCCGTTGTTTTTGACGCTGTTGTTGTTAGTGGTGGTTGCGTAATTGTACGAGCAACATGCATACGAATGCCCCAGCCTTGCAAAAAAAAAAGCCGCGACATTCTGCTAACCATAATGCTACACAGATGCCTGAAATACTAATGTAGTGCGCTATGCGGAACACGCTAAACCTTGACCTTCGGCCGGTTATCGAACAGAACTATATCAGGCCGGTAGGTATCTGCCACACTTCCAATTTTTCTCGTAAGATTCTCACATTTCGGTGCCTAGAGTTGCTTCGTGCGCCTCTCTATCCTCACGCAGTTATTTTTACTGTGTATCAACAACGAGGCCTGCAGTTTACTCCGCTACGTAATTACTCCCCCATAGCAACAGCGGTTACGCGTAGCGTGACGGGAGGCGGCGTCTGTCTGAGTGTCCTTCCGTGCCAAAACAGAGGTTGCGTGCTGGTTCGTAACACGATAAACCCAGACGGGAAGAATTAGGCAAAGAACGAAACTGTGTGGAGGGACCAGTAAGAAATGGATGGGTGCACTGCTGCCTAGATTATAGAAGCCAATTTTGGAGTCTGGAAGTGGCGCAATGATACGGGGGTGGTTGTGCATGGAAGCCCCGCCGGCCGGGAAAAAATACGAGTATAAAACGGCGTCAGAAGGGAAGAGAAGACATGCCAGCCATTTTTATGCCCCCGGATGGAAGGCTCTAGAAACCTACTTTTTTCATTCAACGTTTGGGAGCCCACGCTTCACCGAAATTGACCTGTCGCTTCCGATTCAGGAGATCTCTCTACGGGCGGAAGAAGGCTGCGTCCTGCAAGTTTGCTTACCGTCGAAAGAAAATATAAAACCTGAAAATAAATATGAGCACGAATTGTCTGTCTGTCTGTCTGTCTGTCTGTCTGTCTGTCTGTCTGTCTGTCTGTCTGTCTGTCTGTGTCTGTCTGTCTGTCTGTCTGTCTTTCGCCGTCTTTCGCCGGGCCACCGCGGAAAAAGGACGCACTACGTAAGCTTCTGCAATACGGCCTCATGTTCTCTTTTCGTGAGGTCGGCCTCATCTCCTAACTGCGCCCTATTTTATCGCAGTTCTACGAAATTAGCACCACTCTTTCCCTATGAACCCCGCGAAGACCGTCATGCCCCTGTTATTAAAACCGTGCGCTTATTTTTGCGTTAACGCAAGACACAGTCAACCGACCTTCGGGGACTGCGAATTCAGCCCTCTATCCCCGCGGTGTAAAACAAATTGTGCTACGTTGCTACGGCGTGTTTCTCAACGCGATGACGCCTTGATAATCACATTTTGTAGGAAGATTATGCCTTCATATTTTTTCGCTAACTCTTTTTTTTACAACAAATGTCTACTCACCTTAGCTGGAATGCCCTAACTGCTAACCAAAGTAATTAATGCGAGGCACTAGCTATAGTAATTCTTTAACCGTTTGAGTCAATTCGTCGAATATCTGCTGTGTTTTGCCCATGCGCAGAGTTTTAAAGCTCAACATAAAATGGAGAGGACTGGGACCTTGCGAAAGCAATAAGATGCCTACGAGCATTTCGAAATGGAGGGGGAAAATCCTCACCAACGCTGTATTCGCTATCTTTGAGCTTGAAGCAGTTTGACAGAATCTTGTCCTTTGTTGTAAAAGTAATAAATTTTACAATTATCGGCCTTTCCTTGCTTACAGCGTGACGGCCAAGACGATGCGCTCTATGTCTTTTCGATCAATTGTCAGGCCCATGTGATTAGCACAAAAAGCAACGACTAGGTTTTCTGGTTCACTAAAATGTTCGGAAGTGTTAGTGTCGGGAATGCCATAGAATAATAAATTGTCCCTGCGGGAGCGATTTTGAGAGTCGTCCACACGGGATGATAAGCTGCCTATCTGGTGGCACATCTGAAGTGTGGTAGCCTTTAAGCTGTCCATTTCAACTTTATGAAATAAAAGTGATTTGCAATGGCTTTCAAGGTTTGTTATTCGTTTACATAAATCTGTTATTACTTTATCGGTAGATTGCAGCTGATCTTTCAATTTTTTTTATTTCGGAGAGAACAGTGTATTGACCAGCGCATAACTTTTTAAATTAGGTGGCAACTTCTTCGAGGGTATGGGGGCCGAGGTTTGTTTCGACGTCACCGCCTTGGAGCAACAAAATAATAAATGAAACTCGCGCACTCAGCGGCAATGCCAATGCAACACCGTGTTCGCGCTCAATCCATTTCAAACGATGAGAAATGAATGGACGTCAGCACTAGCTTACCGCCAGTGTTCTTGTACGATCATGTAAGAAACAATATTAAAGCGAAGCTTTAGTGTCTTCACTGTTGCCGTTGTAAGCCAATACGCGCGGCAGGAAAGCCAACTTTCTCTGACGATGATGATGAATGATCGTGGGTGAAGTGAAAGGAAAAAAAAACGCGTCCCGTGGCCGGTATCGAAACTGCAGTTTTGCACTCTTTGCGAAAATGGGATACTCGCGTTTTAAATCCGGCGTCTATGCGATTGCACCATTTTTTTATTTATTACATGGGAGAATACGCTCAGACGTACCAATAGGAGGACTACATAGTCAAGAAAACCAAAGAATCCACTGAAGTTAGGAGAAGCACAAATACATCAAAATTCAGGCCAACACACACAAGCGTTCAAAAGAGGGAACCAGTAAAACGGTTGGTCAAGCTAATTTTACACACTGTGTAGAAAAGCCACAGTTTCCCGGAAATATGACTTAGTTGATCTTTGTGGCTCAGCATGCCTATCACATAAGCGACGTCGCCACAGTCTGTACAACCCAATAAACACAAGCATGTCATAGGGTGACTCAACAGGATAGTCGGATGGTAAAAATCGGATTGAGAAATACGTAATATCCGTGGCTTTTCCGAGCGTTCGCTGTAGATTGTCCCAGAAAAGGACAGCATCTCTGCAATCTACAAAACAGTGATAAATTGGCTCTGGTCGAGAACAAAGCCGACAGTATGTCGACCAAGCTATAGACACACCCCGGTGTTTCATCCAAGTTTTAACAGGAAGCGTGCCAGTGTGTAATTTAAAGAAAAATGTTTTAGCACCTGGTGGAACACCCGTTTTATACACTCTATTGAGGACAACCTGCTACGGACACTGCAGGTACGGAATGCGATATAAAGGTATGGGGAAAAGCCCAGAAACCAGGACATCGGAAATAAACTCGCGCGGAGCATTAAATATATACTCAAGGCTAAAACGAGCCTGTAAGAAGCAAAACGTGCCAACCACTTCTTTAAGGAAACCCCGTGGGCTTCAGTCTGCTTCAACAGACAGCGAAGAGACCACAGTATCAGGGAGAAAATGTGCAAGACGTGTTTGCAGTACAGCTTTTAAAAACTTATGTTGAACATCTCAAAAGAATAAACGAGAGACAAACTGCCAAACAAAAAGATGAACAAGCCCAAGTCCCCCTCGCTCAACCGGTAGAAAAAGGTTATCGCGATGCACAGGCTCACGACGCGAACACCAAATGAAGGTTGCCATAAACCGGTGAAAAGCCTGTATCCTGAGTCGAGAGCAATGTAATACCTGTAGGACATAAGGACAAGAAACGTGTTACACGCCCGAGCACAAGAAAAGATCAACAGCTGCCGTCCCCACCCGTCATTCCCTTGGCGCTGTACCTTCACCGCCTGATCCGAATAATGCAAGTCAATATTAACAGAGTCCTTCAATGGGACTCTGGTATTACGAAGCTGCGAGAGGGATGATGATGATGTTTGAGTGTTAATGGCGCCAGGCCAACCAGGGCAAAGAGCGCCGAGAAAGTGTTTTGATGAATAGGTGACAACTAAAATTTCATAGAGGGAACACGAATAAAATCAATTAAAGACTATGAGCACGGCTGGTGTACAGAGCCAGAAGACCAAGAGTGGTTAAAGGATAAATGAGGGGGCTGGTGTATAAGACCAGGGGTAAAACTACGGGTGGTATGAGATGAGCTGTATGAAGTAAACTTCTGACAGAAACTTAAAGGTGCGCTGAACAGAAAACATGGCATCGTCTCCTAAAAAGTATGATGGATGTAATGGAATATGTTGTCTGTAGAGTTCTCTGAAGTGTTTGCGCCGTGTAATGCGAGTGACTTGTATTGAATGAGGATGTGTATCACGGATAGGCCCTCCCCACACCTGTACACAGGGGTCTTGGAGATCCCGTAAGCAGGTGGCCTATCCGTGGCCTATCCGTAACCTAGTAAGGTAACTTCAATGTGCCTGTTGTGTGAGTCAGTAGTGTATTCTCCCAAGTGTGGTTTTATTACGTGTGGTTTATTGTGTGTCTGTTAGCTCCAGTCTACTTGCCAAGTTTTACGGAGTTGTTGTCTGATGTGTGACTTGAGGTCGGTGCAAGGTAGAGTTGTTATGTTTACTGTGTTTCGGAGTGCAGCATTGGCGGCCATTTCGTCCGCCACTTCATTTCCGCCAATACCAGAGTGACCTGGCACCCAACACACAGTCACCCCAAGGTTTGAAGAATAAGCGCTCATAATTGATTTGAAGACAAGAATAATGACACGGTTTTTCGATGACTTTCCGGATAAACTGCGAGAGGGGTACTCCTAAATACGTTAGGTCACTATTCCAGTCGATCAGGCGAAGCATTCAGGTGTCGCTCCCCATTCTCCCAACGAAAATCCACATCTTTTCTCAAAATTCAGGGCCGCAACTGAAACCTCAAAAAATTATTGTGCAATGGCAAGAGCGTTCTCCCCGCTCGCTTTGCCAGTAGAAAATAAAGGACATCATCGGCATATGCTAAGATTTGCACTTCAAAGGACGATTACGTAAAGCCTCTAACACCAACGTCATGTATTATGCGCATACATAATAATGGTTCCAGGTATAAGCAAAACAGGAGTGGTAGGACTATACTTGTGTGTGTTCTGGGTACTTCAGCCCAAGTAGCCTTAGTACAACAAGAATTGGCAAAGGCATTCGATCGTGTCAGTCACCGATTCCTGTTTTTTGCTGTGCAGCATGTGAACGTAGAGTCTTGGCTTAGCAAAAGTGTTCAAATATGTTATGCCAATGGCTCGACAAGAGTGATAGTCAACAATCGAGTAACTCAACCTTCTTTCATCGGTTCTTCAAGGCTGTCCTTTATCACAATTTCTACATGGTCGAAGCGAACGCCAAGCTGCAGGTACCAATTCACGCCGTACACCCCAAACCCAAACGTTAGCCCTACGACATGCACACCAGAGAGTTGCTGTGGGTATACCAAAACCGTGGTGCGTATACTCGCAGTGCGGGATTTGGCAACCAAAGAATCCATCACGAGAGAGCTTCGCATTCAACCATCGTCGTCGTTAGACGGAGGGGTGCGTGACTGTTTTTTTATTTTACCCACTGAGCATACGCGATAGATGTGTAACATTTCGCAGACAGCCCTACTTTTTTAACGTAATATTCTTCTTCAGGTAACATTTTAAAGATGCGCTGTAGTACGCTGCAAACTAAATCCATTGCGAAGGCGCTTTGGACGTCAGGTCTAGCGGCAAGGAAACCTCACCTGCCAGAGGGTCGTTAACGCCGACACATTTCAGGCCAAATTATGCATTGGAAAAAGTAGAAGCGGTTTCAGCGCAGTGCGTGAATCGCATCAGGTAAGCGAATCAATGTATCTGTGCTGCCTCGAGTTATTTCTCTAGTCCTTGCTGCATAAAATCTTTTACTACTGCCACCACAGGAAGAAATGAGGCGACACAGGTACGGGCGTCACGCTGTTTACGTTCGTTATAGGCCGTCGCCTTAAGGGGACGTTAGCTTGGCGTTTTAATGTATTTTAGCTGAACTTGTCCAATACCATAAAATGCATACGAAAGCTCATTCCTGCCTGAGATACGGAAAACTTCGGCTGAGACCGCAAATTCTCATTCGAAATCAGGTTACGATCGCCCTTTGATACAAACACGCGGCCTTTGATACAAATCGAAGTCCTTCGAACACTACCTCAGCGCCGCTTGAGGTGGCAATGTAAACAACGCGCTAAGAATGATTCATAGAGTAAACAAGCGTGACATCAGTGCAACGAAATCCTCCTCGTCGAACTACAATTACCGTTCGTCCTTTCCTGCCACACTTCTGACAGGTGCGAGGAACCGGATGCGTGAGAAAATAACGGGAACGAGGTATACGGGCCCCTGCAGGGTGCTCTTGCTGACGCCAATCCTTGTTCCTCGCACGCCTGGCGACCATTAGGCTCAAACAGTCGCGGCGAGAAAGGGAGAAAGAGAAAAGCTGCCGTAACAAGGGAACACGAAGGGTTGACGACGCAAGTGAAGTTCGCGGCTTCGTTAGGGGCGACACCGACGTGACACGAGCTGCAAAGGAAAGCTGCCTTTATGGGCGCGTCGCAATGCTGAAGAGTACAAGTGAAATGCGCTGACAGTGTTAGACGGCAGTTACCAACGGTGGCGAAATTGAGAACATTTTTATGGTCCCTGGTTTCGTGAGTACAAGGGTTTCTGGTGCAAATTGTGCTGTAATTTATAATAAATTTATTGCGGCTTTTTTTTCTTCCCCAAGGATTATTGGGTGGCTTTCAGTGATTTGGGGTTGTCGGTATGGTTTCGATGGTGAGGAGTGATTTTGATGCAGCCTTTGAATATGAGTAGAAATGGCGCAGTATATCGAAACTCCTGCAAGCGTCCCTTCCGGGCGGGAAGACAAGGACGAAAATAAAAGCACGGGGAAAGAAGTTTGCTCCCTAAGCCGGGACAACCATTTCGTGAATAGGAAAATGAAAGTAGAGAAAGACACACGCTCAGGATGGAGATGGAACCAACAACCTTGGGATTACTCGTTTGAAGCCTTACCAACTCCGCTACCTAGGCTGACGTATTTTCCGCCACTTCATGGGCTATTATTGCTTACTTAACTGTACCCGGCACATGGAGTTTCAAGCTATCGCGAACACCACAACTCAATGTGTCTGGGACCTTCTTTCGAATTGTCTTGCGCTAACTCGAACATCTACAAGGTCTGAAACATGATTATCAACAGGCCCTGTGATCTGAAAATATCGAGTAACTATATTAGCCGGTATGCGCCAGTTGTCACCCTTTTACGGATGAGTCATGTGACGCGAGATATGAGAACTCGTCCTGAAGCAGGAAGCATGACCACGAAACCTCCGGCCGTCACAGCGAAAGCGGAATTCATTACGGAAGGCCCCGGTGACCTGAGAGCAGGGCCCAACGGATCAAACTTCATTTCCTTTCTTTCCCAGATTGAGATTCCAACCTGAAATAAATGGTTGTTGCTCTCCAGGCACCACAGCGCGGGTTAAATTTTGTCCTTATTAATAAGAACTTTTTCGACTAATAATCCAAAATATGCGTGCGAAAAGTCCTTAGGTGGAAAAAACTGACAAATCACTTTACTGTTCCAAATGGTTCTTCATCAATCTTTTCTTAAAACCCCCGTCAAGTAACCAATCAAAGTATTGGCATATCGTTCCACGCGATGCCTACAGGCCAGCGCAGGTAAGGCAGCGCCCTCGCCGTCACTCGCGCGCACACACGAGATAGGAGGAAAGGAGGCCCGCGCGCCACTTCGCCTGGATTCCAGGCTAGCGCTTGAAAAATGTGAGGTGACCTTTGTAATGCCAGCACAATGATCGGCTCATTTGCAAACAGTGACCTACTCTAATAGCTCGCCTGCACTGTGCTTTGGGAGCTGCTCATCAACGTGCGTTGAGGCCCAATTATCGGATTCAATCCTCGCGTTGGCGTCGTTTCATTCCCGCCGGCTGCGTCCCCGAGGAAGGCGTGATAGAATGGCGACAGTTATTCAGCGAAGCACAGCCTCGCACTCGCGTCACGTTCGGTACGGGAGCGGAATGAGAGCACATTCCACGAGTATTTTTTCGCGGGTCTAATTAAGCTCGTGGCCACTCTTAATTAAACTCCACCGAATTCGCTGAACGATGCGAAGTGCTTTCTTTTCTTCTCCATCCCGTGTGTCGGTGGTTGTGCCTCCGAATCAATTTTTTGATGCTGTCCCCACGAACAATACATTTTTTTTCTTTATTTTTTCGAAGCACATCCAGAGCCCGAGGAACTTGTTCTAATTTTTCAGAAGTAATTAATGAAATATCATCAAGTAAATGACGCTGGATTATATTCAGTAGCTGTCCAAATTTGGGTCTCGGCTAGTTGGTACATCTGAACCGTGAAATCACTGTGCTATTTTTGCTTACATAGGCAAATCCAGGAGGAAATGAACGATAACAACCGGCGCATTTTTTGCACCAACACGAGAATAGGAGCGCTAAGGGTTACAGCGATAGGAATATCAGGAAAGTATACGGCAAGTTTACTGGTTACTATCGTCGGGACATTGACCATGAGTGAGCGTATGCCAGTGATCATATTGCTGTTTAAGGGTCCACCAAGCTTCCTGTTAGAGCCGAAGGAGAGAAAATGCAGACGGCCGCTTTTCTTCCAAATTACTCGGGTTCACGAAACGAGTAATGCGCAATCCTGCCTTTAAGCGTAAAGAAACCTTGCAAGCGGGCGGGGAAATCAAGCAGACACAGTGACGACGGCACACTGAAGCAAGCAGGCTAGTGGCCGGTCTGAAGGATGCCCACCACCGACAAGGTGCGATGAAACAGGCCACAAAGCGGTCGAGAGGTGCAGTCGACCGCCAGAGTGTGTTTGAACATCTGTCGTCGGGTTGGAGCCTGGAGGCGCTCGAGTACACGCAGTCATTATTGAACACTCCTGCTGACCTAGAGCTGTTCCGGTAGTACGGAACCTTGGTCACTTTGCTTTCATCGCCAGCGCTTGACTTTTAACAGCGTCGCGAAAGAATGAAGAAAAAAGGCCTGAATGGTAACCAGGCTAAGGCTTGCTTTGCTGTCCTACACTTGTAAAGAAGGAAAACTGAATGCAACAAGACACCAATAAAAAAAGATAAAGGCGAGGAGAGACCGGGTATCGCAAAATCAATGGATCGACATAGGGATCGGGTGGCGCAAGGAGCTTCAAAATTCGCGATCGCAGAGGCGTTTTCCACTGGACGAAGAACTGGCAGCGCTGGTGTGACATGCTGCCTTCACAAGAACTGTTAAGGCAGCAAAAACTTTATTTATACGGAGCCCTGTTAGGCGGTGCGGGTGAGCAGCAGCCGCAGTTGCTGAGTAACCTTGCCTGCCCTGCTCGTCAGGGTTTGTTGCATCGTCAGGTCAAAGCAGCCCTGTATCGCCGCTCATGCAATAGAATGTAATGTGAGCAAAAAAAAAGTGCGTTAGCAGTTAGCGATGAACACTTGGTTGGTGGATTCTTCTTTTTTTATTTTCATGAGAGCCATGGCAATAAATATGGCAAAGAGCCAACGTTTTCACGACAGCGCGCATGGGCGGTATAGGCACCAGCGTGTTTCGTTTGAGAAAGCGCCGCGTTCGGCGAGCGACTCACGCGCACTCCTGAGGGTTTTTGAAGCAATCTCTATGTATTTAAAAGAAAAGTGATGGCCAGTTATGGAATGCTGCCTGGCCCGGCAAGGTATAATATCACCGCGTACTAGAGGTGCAAACAGAGGTTAGGTGCAACCACACTGGGAGGGTTCCTTTGGACGCAAGCAGCATTCCCTCAACATAGCAAGACTGACCCTTATAATGTGGCGTTCGGCTTAATCCGCGCATTTCAGGAGAGGCCTTCGTCCTGCAGTGGACATGATACGACGGTGATGATGTTTATGCACAAGGCTGGTTAAGCAGGTTCCCCCGCCAGCTTCTGCGTCTTCTGGGTAGCTCTGCTCACCGTGCAGAGTGTTCCACCCGGTCGCTCCTTGCCCCACTCTGAGAAGTACACACTTCCGTACCGCCACCCTCTTCTGAGGCTTTCTGAATCCGCCACTGTACCACAGTCACCGTCTCGAATTAGGGTGGCCGTGTGGGATTGCTAGTTTGCTAGTCATAGATGCGGACGGGAATTGAATCTGCACTGAAGAGGACGGAGGACGAATTGAAGTGACCGGGCTGCTACGTTCGCTCCACTACTTCCTTTTTCACGCCACTCTTATATGCGTCACAGTCTTAATCCCGCCTGTGAATGCAGCAGAACTGTTTTAATGGCTCTAAATTTGCAAGAAACCACATGAAGTAAACACCGAGCTCTATGCTCTTGAATAGGCATAAGCAAAAACTCGGAAATCGGATCATTGGAAGTCAGATCGAAACTTGAGAAGCTACTAAATCCGGAGCCAAAATTGAGGAGCACACAATGCGCGATTGGTTCACAAACTAGCGTGGTTCATTGGTTCACAAACTCCCTTAAATAACGTAAGGGTAAATTTAAGTATTACACTAACGTTATACCCGCCTTTCAATAATTTCCATGCATGGGCTGTCAATAACAGCCAATGCATGGAAATTATAAAGTCCTATTCTGGTTACCTCCACTCCTGACAAAGTAAGTGAAGTATTCTAAACCATCACTATAACAGAATGGGACGTGCTTTGTTGTAAGCGATACTTCGCTAAAAGCGGGGATCATCTCTCCTAATGCGACTCTGTGGAGACCGTAAAGCCCTTTCATCAAACCAAGAATTCGAATAAAGCGCGTACGTTATAACAGGGGTTATACTCAGACGACGTACGTCAAAAGCGGCTAGTACTTGAGTGCTAGCACGCGACCGCTATTTCTACGATGAATGTGAGAACAGCAACTAGAGTCATTAGAGTCATAAGCGACCGCTTAGAGTCATAATAAAGGCCATGCCTTTCGAAGTCATTAGAGTCATAAGTGACCGCTTAGAGTCATAATAAAAGCCATGCCTTTCGAAGTCATTGGAGTCATAAGCGACCGCTTAGAGTCATAATAAAGGCCATGCCTTTCGAAGGATTAAAAGAACAGACCAAATAAATATACCAGGAAAGCCCTGGAAACTAACGGTTAGCCATGCTCTGCAAACGCATTTTTGATAGGCCCGGCCACGGCTACTCTCTCGGCTACTCTCCAGAGTGTAAGAGAAAAAAAATTCTCCAGAAATTCAGAGAATTGTCCACTAATGCGTAGCATTCTTGTGCCTGTCAACGAGTAAATGTGGGCTAGTTGGTCTCTACTTTTGTCCCGTCTTTACCGCGCTACTTGACCATGTTTCACAATTCTTGTGCCTCCTGTGCGGCTTGAGTGCGAGTTCTTTACAATCAGGTTTTTTCTAAGTAGTTCGACCAATTATCTCCTTCTTCGTTATTATAACGTTTTAATTTGAAATGTTTGCGAAATCTGCATTATTGTGTAAATTCAGGGCGTTACCCGGTTCGCCTTTTTCCGTAATTTTTTATTTTCTTAGTTTTTTTCGTTCCTCAAAATTTCGTTCGACCAATTATCTCCATCTAGGCTCGTGTAAAGATTGCAGTTGAAACTTTAGCAAAATCTGCATTATTGTGGAAATGCAGGCGTTGTACGGGTAAATATTTTTCGTTTTTTTTTATTTTTTTATTTTGTAGTTTTTCAAATTTTGTTCGACCAATTATTTCCTTTACGCTACTATAACGATTAAATTTAGAACTTTCGCGACATCTGCATTATTCTGGAAATGCAGGGCGTTACACGGTTCGCCAGATTCCATTTATTTTATTTTTCATGTTTTTTAGTGTTTCAAAATTTCATTCGACCAATTATCTCCATCTACGTTAGTGTAACGATTACAGGTTAAACTTTCGCGAAATCAGCAATTTAGTGTAACGATTACAGGGTAAACTTTCGCGAAATCAGCAATATTGTAGAAATGCACGGGGTTACACGGTTCGCCATTTTCCGAAATTTTTTAATAATTTTCTTGTTTTTTTATTGTTCCAAAGTTTCATTCGACCAATTATCTCCATTTACCCTATTATAACGGTTACAGGTGGAACTTTTGTGAAATCTACATTATTGTGGAAATGCAGGACGTTATACGGTTTGCCATTTTCCGTAATTCTTTAAGTGCAGGTCACTTTATGGGCTCGCTTTGTCGTCTTAGCTCGCTAACGGTCGATGCGACTGCCGGAATCAGGCGGCGCAGCGATGTAACGGACCCATGTAGAGCCTTCTGTCCTGGCATAAGGCAGTCACGCTGAGGCTTCGAAAACCACGCGGTTGAAATAGTCATAACCGTTCAAACATCGGGATCCGCTGGCGCTTGTGCATACATCTCCCCGTTATTTAGCGCGAAGAAAACTGCAGGTACATTTGAGGCAAAATCTGTGTACATAACCGGCAGCCCCTACGTTCACTTAGTTAAGAGCGCTCGTTGGGTAGGTTGTTTAAGCGAAACAAGCGGCCGCACAAGAAAGGAATCGTGCGTTAGAAATGACGCAGAAAACCTCCAGGTGCGCAAAAAAGAAATGACGCGTTCCAAATTACGCAGAAAGGCTCCAGCCGCGCAAGAAAAAAATTCGCGTTCGAAATGCCGCAAAAGGGCTCCAGCCGCGCAAAAAAAATTGCGTGTTCGAAATGACGCAGAAACGCTCCAGCTCGCAAGAACGAAATGGCGCGTTAGAAATGACACAGAAAGGCTCTAGCTGCGCAAGAAAGAAATGGCGCGTTCAAAATAACAAAGAAGGGCCCCAGCCGCGCAAGAAAAAAATTGCGCCTTCGAAATGACGCAGAAAGGCTCCAGCTGCGCAAGAATGAAATGGCGCGTTCCAAATGACGCAGAAAGGCTCCATCTCCACAAGAAAGAAATGACGCGTTCTAAATGACGCAGAAAGGATGCAGCCGTGCAACAAAAAAATGGCACGTTCGAAATAACGCAGAAAGGCTCCAGCCACGCAAGAAAATGAGGCAGAAAGGCTCCAGCCGCGCAAAAAAAAATTACAAGTTCGAAATGACGCGAACCAGCTCCAGCATACGAAATTAAAGTGCAAGCGCAAAAAGAACAGAACTGCCGCTGGCGCAGTTTCAGGCAGGCGGCGCGCGAGCACTGCGATGGGGGGAAATTTGAAATGCATTGGGTGGCAGCAGTGAGCGGATAACGGCGCCACCACCCTATAATGTGAATCATTGCTCTGCACTTCTGACGGCTTTCACATTGACTGGAATTACTTTATTTTTGTACCTTTCTTGGCTTTTATTTTTTCAAAATTTCGTTCGGCCAATTATTTCAACTTGCCGTATTATAATGATTACATTTCTACATTTAACGAAATCTGCATTATTGTACAAAAGGCAGGGTGTCACACGGTTCGCCTTTTCCGTAATTGTTAATATTTTTCTTGTTTTTTTATAGTTTCAAAATTTCTTTCTAGCAATTATCTTACTCCATTATAACGATTACAGGTGAAACTTTTGCGAAATCTTCCTTATTGTGAAAATATCATTCGTTATACGGCTGGCCATTTGCCGTAATATTTTATATTTTTCTTATTTGATAGTTTCTCAAAATTTGTTTCCAATAATTATCCCATTTACGCTAATATAATGATTACAGGTGGAACTTCCACAAAATCTGCATTATCGTGGAAGTGCACGGCGTTCTACGGCTAGCCATTTTTCGTATATTTTTTTATATTTTTTGTTTTTAATTATTTTTTCGAAATTTTGTTCGGCCAATTATCTCCATTTACCATATTATAACGATTACAAGTGGAGCTTCTGCGATATCAGCATTTTTGTGGAAATGCAGGGTGTTGCAACGTGCTGGCTATGGGGGTGTACTCCGCAAAGAACGCTACGCATTAATAAAACGAGAAAGGAAAGCTCGAGGCTGGGAGCTTTTCGCCGACGCCGTTCTTCGCTCGTCGTACCCATTACGACCATTAGGGCACCACCACACGTGACAAAAATAAAGCACAAAAGAAGCAGAAACAAACAAGCAGCAAGTGCTAGCTAGCGATGCTGCGAGAGCGGGCGGCTTCATTAGGAGAAACGCGAAGGCGGCTCGTGGAACGTGCCCCGAGGGGAAGCTCGCATCACAGGCGTCGAAGCACTGCCGACGAGCACGACTGCGACGGTGACGACAGGTCGCAGACAGCGCCCGGCAGACTTCAATTACCGACAGTGCTGAAAATCCCCACAGCTTTCCCGGCTGTAAGAGTTTCTTCTTCCTGGAGTTTTGTGTGGTGCCCTTTTTGCGGTTTTACCCGCAATGCACGTTTCGTGTGTCACGGAGTTTACGGCTCGATGTTAGCTTTTACTGGAGATTCTTTATTTAGCATCGGTCAGGTAGGCTCAGCCTGGTGTCTTGTTTGTGGTCTTTCAGGGGATTCTGAACTGAACTGACCACATAGCAGGTGGCGGTTTACGCTTCTAAGCCATTTCTGAGTTTAAGTGACGCCTGGTGGCGGGCTAGTTGGTTATATATCGTTGTTTGGATTGCGCTGGTTAAAACACAACACAGACTAAGAAGTACACATGCACTTATGTGTCCTTTCCGTATGTCCACGTCCACGTGCAGGTGTGTGTCCACATACACTTACAGGTGTATCCGCAGAATATACGTCAACTGTATGTGTCATTTTTAGTCCGCCTTGTGTTTTACCAACGCAATCCAACAAACATATCTCAGTGAACGCCTTTGAGCTTTTTGGGGCACCAGCTTTTCACGCACTGCCAATTCCAGCGCATTCTCTCTCTCTCTGTATCTCTGTCTCTGTCTACATCCCTCTCTCATTCCCCCCTGCCTCCCTCCTTCTCTTTCTCTCTTCCTCTCTCCCCCTCTCTCTTTTTCTCCCTCCTCACTATCTTATTTCTATATCGAAAGCTGGCAATGGTTTACTTTTATAGTGAACTGTTTAGGTGTCTGTCCGTCACTGTGTGTCCGTCGCTGGTACCGCAGTGCGTGTCACGGCCAAGCACGCAGTGGATAAACAGAATGCTTTTTGTGCCCAGGCACCCTTGTTGATTACAAAGCAGGAGTGATAACCACTTTGAAATCGACTCTTTGCCGATTACAAATTTTAAGTGGAAGACTGTTTTAGCTGAGTGCTTAACGCTGGGCTACCTGGGTGCACACTCAAGTTTGCTATTTTAAAGCGAAGCTTTAGTGTTCGCTCTGATGCCTTTGTACGCCAAAACGTCCTGCAGGAAAGCCAACTTTCTCTGATGATGTTGACGAATGATCGTGGGTGAAGTGAAATTAAAAAAACGCTTCCCCGGGCCGGAATCGTACCTGGGTCTCTTCCGTTATGAAGCCGGCGTCTATCCGATTGCTCCATTTCGAGATGGTCCAAAACTCAGGAGATAAGCAAACGGTCACGACTCCAGGTAGGCTGTTGGCGTTGCTCACCGTGCCGTAAGGCTGTTAGCCACAAGACCTTAGGCCTAACTTCTCGTTTTGAGGTTTAGGACCTAAGGCCTAGCTTCGCGTCTTTGGGTTTACCACCTCCAACCGGCACCCACTCAAAAATTGCTCACTGAACGCCAAGTAGGAGGTACTGAACCGCACCATACACCCGAACCAGAAATGTTAGGACTACAGAGTGCATGCCCGAGAGTTGGGGTGGGTGTTGCCTGTTTCCAGAGTAGCACAAACTCGCAGTGTGGGATTGGCCAACCATCACGAGAAAGCTCCGTGTTCAACCATCATCGTCGTTAGACGGAGGGGTGGATGTTGTATTTTCGGTCAATTCCCCCCATGTTTTAGAGATTTCACTGCAATAAAGCGTTATATAAGGGCAACGCTCCGTTATATAACGCTCCATTACATAACGGCAACATATAATGAATTGTAACAATCATAGGCGCAGGTTTCTAAAGACGATAGTCTTTCTTGGGCTAATTAAACCCAGAAATTTTGGTCTGTCTGTCTGTCTGTCTGTATGTCTGTCCGTCTGTCTGTCTGTGACTCTATTCAGCCACCCTGCCAAAGTAAAACAATGCCTGCGCAATAGTCTTATATAGTCACAGCTACATGTGCCCGTCTAAGTCCGGTGTAATGTTCATACTTGTCAATATTGTTAAAGAACAACAATACTTTACGCATATATAGGACAACAATTTATTACAGATGTGATATTTGCAGCGTTACATTAAAAAAATCGTACATGTTTGATTTTGGCGAGATTAAATACTTCATCAACTGAAGAAAAAAATATCACTCCGCCGTCGCCTGCTGTCGCCCGCGCCATATAGCTTCTGGCGGCATTTGAAGAAATCAAGTGGCAAGTGTTACGAAAGGTTCCACTAGATAGGTTACACGTTCTACTGGGAACGTACGTGGACTGCGGAAACGCGGTTCTATAAACGTTGAAGTAGGGCGCCTCGATTCACACGCGTCTTCGCCGTACGGCAGCGTTGGTATCGAGACACCCGGTTTGGAGCAGTGGAACGCGGGAAATTTAAAATGATTTAAGCAAACCTTTGGCGTCCTTACCTTGGGAGGAGCGCGACGCAAGAGAAATAACATGAGAGGTGAGCGGGAAAGCGAAGGGAGGCATTTACTTGGCAAAAGTCGATAAAGACTATCGTCTTTGGACGACATTTGCAACGAAAGGAGCAGATACGCGGCGAATTTTTTTAACCAGTTGTCGTGCGCCGAATAAATAACCACGCAGAGGTAAGTGATGTTGCAAGGCACTTAAGTTACAAAAAAATGTATTTGCTTTTTGCAAACACATTCTTAGGGTCACTCACCCGTAAAAGCAACATACGTCTACAGGCAGGGGAAACGGGGGGGGGGCACACCGAACCCGTGACACCCGCCCGAAATGTTTCGTGCCAGGCTGGGGTGCGGTTTACGTACCCTGAAGAACCGCCTGAAGTCGCCTGCAGGCGCGGAACCTGCAGTTTAAGGAGCAGACACCATAACCGACAACTGCAGGGTGCACCGCACGAACGGTTGCCTTTGGAGAATCATCATATTCGCATAACCGCAAGTCAACAGCTCTCCATCTAGGCCATGTCACTTTGAGTTTCTGCATTTCTGAAAACTTGCAGTTGATTTTTATTGGTAGTTACTGATAAGGTATCGACCACTGCAGTGATCGCATTAAAGGGTCATCTAAATCTGCTAGAGTGTTTGAAGATTAAGTTTTTTTAGTGAATTAGTGGCATGCTTATTACCGACCCAGCGTGCACTTTTGTTTAGGTCCTCGAAGGCATGATACAGCTTCGCTGTCTACAAACTCTGCTTTAGGAATGTGAATCTCTCACAAACATTCATCCGCAACTGCAAAGGGCTCCTACGAGAAAGCGCAATGTTGTAGCATTTTGCGCACCTTTTTAAATTACAGAGCGTTCGGCAATGGACCTCTCGGTAAAGGTGTCGGCAATAGTGACAACCACTGCCTCAATCGTAGATGTTCGGCTTCGAAATTAGCACGGGAAAGTCGAAAATAACCGTGGCAACAGAGGGTGGCGAGTGTCGTTGACATGCGCTTCCGAAAGGTGCGGGCTCAGCGCATTCTCAATCTCGCCTCTACAACCAGTACTACACGCCCGGCCGCCATCGTGACAGCGTTATCGGTATACGAGCAGATACTGAGGCGAAAGCTATGGATCCCGACGTTTCAAGGTAGCATTGTGAGGTACAAAACACCACAGCCCGTGACGGCAGAGCGCGTGAGTCGTGACACCCCCGCGGAAGTGAGAAGGCGTCGGTGGCGCAGTGGAGCCGTGGAGGGCTTGCGCGGGGGCGGCGCAGGGGAGGAAAGGGTAAATGTCAGCGGCGGCGCCCGCGGAACGTTTGCAGGGCTTCATTGCGTTGTGGCTGAAGAGGATACATAAGTTCCAGCTGCCGATCGTACTAAGTGCCGTTGGGGGAAGCGGCTGCAGATTAAACTGCCCGACGCGAAAGTTTTAACAGGAACTTCAACGGTCGACCCACAGAAGGCCCTGCTGGGCTTTCCCCTACGCATTATTAGGAAGTTCGAAGCATCTACAGTAATTTTTAGTCATTACAGAAATCATTCATGAAGAATATGTGATGAGAATGCTATGAGGGCAGGATGGTTCGCGAAGGGTTCCAGACTTCAGTTTACCCGATGCGAGATGTTTTTTTTTTTTTTTCTGAAACAGTGAACAAAATAGAGGTTGCGTTTCTGGGAATTGCGAAACGTGCTAAAGCTGCACATGCCAGTGACGGTCGTGGTGCCGCTTTCACCAACTGGGACATCGACCGGGGAGTTGTCAAAACCGTGCGAAGAGATAGTACAGATTCGCGCTCGCGATCGATTTGTGCATCCTTGTATCAACAAGGAGGGAACAGCCACGCTATCACCTTGGATGTACAGAAAATAGTGTCCATAGAGTTCTGAAAAATATTGTCAGGCCAAATAGGGAATGCCGTGTCACTTGCTGTAGCGCTCTTCATTTCTTTTCAGGGTAAAAAAGAACATCTGCATGCGGTACACGATTGAAACAGAGCCCGCGGAAAACGAAAGGGGTAGCGTCGGTTGAGCGGTCGAGTGCCGAGGGTTTAAAGCGACGTCCATAGGAAAGCGCTCCTGCTGACAATGACAGGGGACGTTTTGTAGGAGCGGTCACCCGACAAATTGTTTTCGGCAGAATGAAAGCGAGAAATCTGGTGGTTGCAGGCCAGGGTTTTGGTGCCGCGATAGGGCGCACTCGCTGCATAAAGCAATTACGACATGCCGGGATTTGAAACGCTTTCGTAAGGAACGGATCACAGGATGATATGGGACTAGTATTCGGCAACAACGCTTCCAATGAGCGCGATTGCCGGAAAGTTGCATTGTTGTGAGCTCTGAACCAACTGGCCTTCCCGACGTCGCAAATCGTCGCCTCACTTGCTTCCCGATTTTACAATTTTCCTATGTGCGCACGCACTCGCACACGCCCACGCGTACGCACACACACGCACACACGTCCCGTACGCACACGAGCGCAAGACACGCGCACGAACACACACGCACATGCATGCATGTTGCATGCACCCACGACACACCATTTTGTGAGCCTTCGTGATGAAGTACCAAAGCAGCTGCATAAACGAAACTGTCTTTAACAACTTGTCACTACGGATCCAAACCACGCAATGAAAACCAGGGGTAGAATTAGAATAGGCTGGGGCACATTGTGCAAGCACCTTCAAGTAATGAAGCGCGAGATATTTCTGTCACTAGTAAAAATGCATACAATCACCTTGTGATGACCTGACTTATGCGGAGACACTTGGATACTTACTGATCGCCTCGAAAAAATCTGGTGGGCTCGTAGAGCCGCTGAAAGAGGCTCTACGCTGAAAGAGGGGTTGAAAACGCGCGTCTTGTACCCGGGAAGGAGGGAGGAAGAGGGGGGAAGGGGGGGCAGATATTTCAGCTGAAATTAAGAGGAGAAAATGGCAGCATCTCCACTCCGTGGGTGATGGCGAGGGTCTCGAAATGGCTCGGGGGACTCGAAATGACATCCAAGTTGCGCACCGACCGTCATTCTGTTTGAGCTGTGAGTTGCACCTTGATTATTTCCTAAATGAAACTGCAACTCACGGCTCAAATCGAATTGCGCTTGACTTTCGCATGATGTGGTGTGCGCACGGATGCACTCGGACGGACATTGGGAGGTCCTAAGGTGCTCCGCACCGTTACAGGCGAGGACTAACTCACGGTCGTAGCCCAATGCGTAAGACGACTGACATTAACCCTGTCTGGTCTACCAGACACAGGCTCGAATCCTGCCGGTGCCTGTGTGATTTTTTGCGATTGGAAATGCTATGCGCACGGACGCGGACGGATATTGTGCGGTCCTAAGGCCCTCCAAACCTAAAAGTGCAGTTGGCTGGGTGTGCAATGCAGAGAACTGACAACCACCGGGGTGAGAAAACAGCCACCGGGTATGGGAAGAGAACAAAAGACAGACAGCTAGCCAACGGATGAGCTAAGAAAACTTGGTGCAAGGAACGGATTCGTACTGCGCATGATGGCAGCAGTTTGAAGTCACTGGTGGAGGTGCTCGTAAGGCAGTGGAGGTTGAGGCCGATGCGGATGACGACGACGACCACGACGATAAGGACAAGTGCGATGATGATGATTGCAAAAGTTATCATCATCCTCACCACAAGCCTATCTACGCCCACTGCAGGGCAAAGGACTCTCCCATTATTCTCCAATTACCCCGGTCCTGTGCCAACTGTGACCAATTTATCCCTGCAAACTTCTCGATCTCATCTGCCCATCTAACTTTCTGCCGCTCCCTGCAACGCTTGCAACGCTTGCCTTCTTTAGGGATAATATAAGGTGATAACATAATCTTAAAGGTGGATGCCAAAATTGGAATATTTCAAGAAAACTAGCCACCGACTACATCGTTAAAAGAGCACTAGGGTTTTTCAATTTCAACATCAATTTCAATTTATTTTGGACACAGATACATAGATGTAATTATATCCACCAGGCGTGGCAAAAGGCGACTCGCACGTCTTCTGACGAGGCCTCGGCGCCGGGATCACATATCGGAAACAATATAATAAGATTTCTGCTCTCGGTGTATTTCGCTAACCGTAGATTTTTTTTTTCAAACTCCGCTGATTTCTTTTTCTACCTCGTCGCCACCAAATCTACCACCGTTTCAATTAGACAAATGCAAAATAATGGTCTCGTCTGATGCTTTTCTTAGGGCAGGCGGATGTATTGGCACTTGCTGTTGCTTGGCGCTTCCTGCTGCAGCAAATACAGCTCACTTTCTCAGAGAAGAGAAGTTCACTTTCTTCACGTTCGATTTCATCGTAAGATAACTGGGGCCTTTACACTCCAACAAAGCCGGCGTTTTTAATTACCGTCCAACAACCCACCAGTCTTTTAAATGCGAATGCATTTATTAGTCGGGGGTTGTCTTGCGTCCATCGAGCGGCGTGCGCCTGCATGCCTCCAGCGCGAGCGCCCGTGAGCGCGCGCCTCGTAGTTCTGCCTTCGTCGTCGTCGTCGTCGTAAATGCGAATGCATTTCTTAGTCGGGGGTTGTCGTGCTCCGTCGGCGTGCGCCCGCAGGTGTTATCTCTCCGCGCTCAACGCCGAACGCATGCGCTTGAAGCGAGCTGTACTAGTTTGCTCGAAGCGGGAAGGACGGCGAGTACTGCGGTGTTAGTCTCGTGTCTAACGTGTATGGGAACTTGATATCGCACGCCGTTGCCACGTCTCCCGTTCGAGACACGTCTCCGTACAAGGACTTGTACACCCTTGCCTACACCGGAGACGGAGTCTTTGTGGTGACCGTGTACCTCGCGCCCAACCTCGCTCGAGACGCCGTTGCCGCGCAGCTGGACGCGGCTATGGAAAGTGTGCGCGTGCGCTCCAAACCCTCTGACCCCATAGTCTTGGTAGGCGACTTCAACGTTGACGTGCGCAAGAAGAGTGGCGAGTGGCTGGTCGAGTACGTGCAGACCAGGCACTCTATGCATTGTCTCTCTGCCGGCTTCGACACGTGCCCCCTACCATTCACGGGAGTTGCATTGATCTGGTCTTTACGCGAAACTGTGACGCGCGTATGCTTCTCAAAGACCCTTTGACCGTGCACTTTAGCGATCACAAGGCAGTGATTGTGGCCGTCAGGTACAACGATAACACAAACAGGTGCTGATGAATAAATGATTACGTTCACACTCTCGTCATTAATTACGCCATTACTCGCAACACACTCATCGGTGCACCCAATGCATTCGCATTTCTGCACGATTCCCTTCGTGGAGGTGCGGGGGAATTTTTTCTGAAAGGTTCCTCCGTTAATTGAAATTTGCAGACGGTGAACCTCCTCGCTAACGCACCAGTTTTTATGTGATTATGTGAAAATTCGTAGATTCTGCAATAGCAGTAAAATGTTCAAAAATAATTTACTCGAACCACGCGGTTTTCGTTTTTTTTTTCCCTAGATGTATTTAAAAAGCGTTTTCAATCGAACCGGAAGGAAAATTTTTCCTATTTTCGAGCCACCTTTCTGGTTAATTTCTTGATAACAGTGCACAAAACAAGTAATTATTACGAAAATATCTAAGCTCACTCAGAACACGGCAGATTATAAGGCCGCAACAGCATTGGTGTGATAAAATTGCCATACCTCCCTGTTCAGCTCCTGTGACATTACACTAAACAGTATTATATTAAGTCAACAGACCACGACAATAATTCTTTCATCCCAAGAACAATCTGAGTCAGGAACTTCCTTCCCGCCGACGTTGCAGCCATCCTGGACGCCGCAACGTTCCATCTCTTCCCTTCAGTGCAATTGTATCCTTGCAACTGGGACCAATTCGTTATTCTTTACTCCCCACGCCTTTTTGTAATACCTTCGGGAGTACAAAGTATTCAAATAGGAAAACAAAAACTAACAGAGTAAATAAGTAAATGATACCTAAGGAAGTAAATAAGCACATTGATAAGAATTGATATTGCACTGAGGACCTTGTAGGCTGCTGCTGCTGCTGCAGCTGCTGCTGCTTATTTATTTATTTATTTATTTATTTATTTATTTATTTATTTATTTATTTATTTATGTATTTATTTATTTATTTATTTATTTATTTATTTATTCATTTATTTATTTATTTATTTATATTTGACTATATTTACCTCACATATTTCGGTTATATTCAGCTATATTCTGCTATAATAGTACTGGATCTCGCCACCACAGCACACGCACGCAGGCCGAGTGCTGCGTTCCCTCTGGGACTTCGCACGCGAGGCTGACATTCTGAGCCGGACTTGATTTTACCCTCTCCTTTTCCGCCCTACCATTGTCATAGGCCTCTGAGCCAGCCCTTTCCCTAATAAAGTTACATCTATTTATTTATTTATTTATTTATTTATTTATTTATTTATTTATTTATTTATTTAAAGCTCCTTACAGGCCCTTTTACAGGGCATTGGGTAAGGGAGCTAAATGGTGAACTGTTGCAGATCATACAAAATTGATTCACGCGTTACAAAGCATAGCAGGACAACTAATTGCGACGAGGTTTGCAATATAAGTTCAAGTTAGACGACGATACCAAGAAAAAATAAAAGGCGATTTCTTAGTGCACACACGACAAAGTGAAGCGAATACAATCAGGGTAGTATATGAAGGAGACATCAACCAAAGATAGCCGAATTTACCGACGCTACGCACACAAGTGAGTTGCTATAATTGGCAGAACACAAAGAAAAAGTTCCAGAAAAAACACAGAACCTATGCCAATACTCAGAAAACATTTTCAGGGTACAACACTCATAATAGGGCTCAAAGTGCCACACTGTGACCATTTCACAAACGTATGGCGCGAGAAGAGCAGATGAGTTGAACGCATCAGTTGCCCCGCACAATCGCGTGAATCTGAAGTGATTATGCAACCTACGTGAAGTAAGAGAAGGAACATCAAGGCGAAGAGGAAAGGGTCTGTTGTTGTACACGTAATTGTGAAAGAGGCAAAGAAGGAAGCGTCGCGGCGAGTACTCAGAGGTTGAAGCGAAAGGTTGTGCTTAATTTGCGTTATGCTGCTGTGATAGTCATGATTGCGTGAAATGAAACGGGCAGCCCTATTCTAAATCGCTTCAAGCATATTAATTAATTAGTTGTGGTAAGGGACCAGATAGGAGCGGCAAATTCAAGCTGTGGGCGGACAAAGGTTTGATAGGCTAGTTGACGGACGTGAGCGGGACAGCTATGTAGATTACGGCGTAGATATCCTAAAGACTTGGAGGCTTTCGCGCTAATAGTGGCAATGTGGTGAGACCAGGGGAGATTGGGTGTGAAACAGACTCCAAGGAACTTACAGGAAGATGCCTCTGACAGTGGGGAATTATTGATAGTTTAGCGGAAGGTGTAAACGTTTTGCTTGCGCGTAAATGAGATCATTTTACATTTTTACGTGTTCAGCGACACTAACCATTTGTTACACCAGTCATTAATGCGGTGAAGGTCACTTTGCAGAGTTAAGTAGTCGGGGGGGGGGGGGATGATATAGGAGGATATATTATGCCATAATCTGCGAAAATTCGCACGCAGGATGAACTGTTATTTGACAGATCATTTATATAGACTAAGAACAATAGGGAGCCGAGGACGCACCCTTGTGGTACGCCAGAAGTTACGTGGGAAAAGGGGAAGGGGAATTGGTAATTACAGTAAACTTCTGACGAAGTGAAAGAAAGTTACAAAGCCAAGATAGGGTTAGAGAGTCTAATCGGAGGGCAGATACTTTAGAAATCAGACGGCAATGGGCTACACGATCGAAAGCTTTGGAAATATCAAGAAAGATACAGTCAGCATGAAGGTTTAGCATAATCATCATCATCATCATGATGCTAAATTATGTGGGGCTATATCAATGGAATAGGCCGCTGAAAATACAGATACAGCCCTCACAAGAGTAGTAATAGCAACAGTAGCAGCAGTGCAGCAGCAATATTTTTGTAATAACGCCGAAACTCCCAAAAGCTTGGAAAGGGCCATCTTGTTCCGATGGGAGTTCCCGCCAGTTTATTTGTGCCGTGAAGCTCTTAAGAGGTTGGCAGAGCTTTATAAAACGTTTTTGTTTATCTTCTGAAGCGACAGTCAGCTACGTTCCCTACGTTGATAATTTTAGTAGAAATTATATCTCAATTAACGGTAATATTCAACAATACTAACACCTGAAACATTTCTATGCAAAATTTCAAACACACTCAGACACAAAATCAGCGCCAGAAACGCGATAACGTTTACATCATGTGTAATTATCTGGTGCTTTACATGGGGTTATTTTCTGGTCTAATTATCTGGTGTAATTAACTTTCGACGTTTGTTCCCGATTTCAAATTGGAGCACAGAATTTCAATGTTCTTTTTAACCGGTATAGCTCGGTGATACCTGAGGGGTCTCTGTGCATGAGCCCGTTTAATGGAGAACACAGTGACGGGGTGATTTCCGCTCCATCTATAAGTACCAGTATCAAAACGTTGGGCCATGCTTCCCGAGGGAAAAGAAGGAGACAAAAACGAGTGGAAATAGGGATTGAAATGAAGCTTTATTTATGTTACGCCAGAATTTTAAGGTTTTCATTTGTAATTAAACAGAAGGCAAGAAAGCTGTTCCCGGGCTGACGTTTCGGCTCACGACGTGAAGTTAAGCAGCATTAGAGCTTCTTGAAGAAGCCGAGGTGAAAATTTCGCTGTATTCTTCGGCACTATCTTTTTCAATAGCTGTGTCGTTATGCAAGGACGTTGTAAACGCGCAAAAAAATGGGGTAACGTGTCGAAACCTCGACAGCACTGAAAACTGGCTTGTTTGTAATCATGACCTTGTAATCTTGTAATCGTCACCAGTCAGCCAGTCAGTCAATCAAAAGCCACTATTTCCACTCACGCGCAATATCCGAGATGTTTCGGCTTGCTCTGAACTTCAAAAATTGACCGTTTGATTTTCAAAATGACGAGGTCATAATGGCAGGAGGCAACGCTGCAGTCAATTGATTTTTGGCGCGAAGGTCTGCTGCGCCACGCACGTGATAGGCTTATGATAAAGATCATTGAGTCCCGTGCTTGAACGCGCAGGATCCAGCCCTTTTAGACAAGTTCATCAAGTTGATTGATTGTAGGGTTTTAACGCACCGACGTAACACAGGCGATAAGGCGCGCCGTGGTGGATGGCTCCGCATTAATTTTGATCACCTGGGGATCTTTGACGTGCGCTGAAATCTCGTACACACGGGCGTTACTTCATAAGGGCTGCCAGGCAGCGACTATTTCAGCAACACTATTTGAAATTCTCAAAGATATTTGATGTCGGCAATAAAATGATCTCGACATCCATACATTTTGTGGCAAGGTTTAAGGACAGATGAACTTCTAAGGTAAATTTTGTTTTGCTAGGATAACCTGCTGCTCAAAAAAAAAACTGCCTGCTATTTTTAAGATTCGGAACTGTAAATTTATCTGCGAAAACCAAATACTAGGCCAAATGAAAAACCCGCTGGCATTCCACTCTGTGGAGGTGGATGTGGATTTTTGGTTGGACACGAACTCCCGCTAGAACCGTGACTTCATCCCGCCGGGGAAGCATTCGGCGGGATTGCAGCCACACCGACGTCTCACGTTTTTCGCCTCGCGGTATTCGGGCTCCAGATGGCGATCACGCTTAATCGTAGCCGCCACGGCCCGATCGTCGTCAGTGGTCTCACACCGCCGCGTTCGCATTTTAACACGGAAGTGTTAACATCTGGATACACAAAGATTTGAGTGCCGTCATCTTGAACGGAACCAGCGTAGAAGGCACGGAGACGGAGAGTAGAAATGCACAGGACAGCCGCTGGTCTAACCACAGAGTTTTATTAGGTACAAAGGAAAATATATATGCATAAGGAACCACAACACAAACAAATAAAAAGCAAAAAGCAAGAAAAAAACAAAAACACTGCGCATAGATGTGCTATGGCAGCAAAATGTGCCAAAAGCGACCTGACATGCGCGAGAAAAAGATAAGTCACGACCCTCGCAGATAAGCAAACTCTTGTTAGAGTGAAGCAACAAACTCGCTTGGCTAACCCACTGTCCTCCCTTTCCGCAATACGGAAAGCTTCTACAACTTCTACAACTATCAGTCACGGAAGTGACGCCAGTACAACGAATTCGGTGGCCTGTAAAGGGTGCACCCCTGCACACAGGCTCATCTTGCGGGGAAGCAACCTTGAGTACTCAAGTGTACGTTATACTTAAGGTTTTTCGTTTGCGGGTTTTGTACTTTAACATAACAATCGGTGAATGCCGAAATACACCAAGATTTCACTGACGTCATATCCGTCACGGAAATGACGTCAAATGAGTACACCTTTGCCGAAGTGACCCGACAGCACGACGTCGCTGGCCAAGCATATCCACAAGACAGCCGCCGACCAGAAAATCATGCTCATTTCGCTGCAGATTTCACTGCACATTTCCCTTTCGTGTTTTACCGATTCCTATGACAGAGGAACCAACCTCAGTTTTTTTTTTCTTTTAAGTAGGCTTCACTTTGCAACACAAAATGTGAGAAATACAGCTTACGAAAACCAAGCTTACATCGATCTCCTTAAAGCCGGCTTCCCTTTTGAACACGACTCAATTGCTGCCGGACGATTTTCCGAGTTAATATACACCGTTTTATATCACAATGGGAATCACCGGACGCGAAGCGGCGGCCGAAGGGAAGGGGTGTGCCGAAGGGCATTGGCCAAAGTGAAGAGGAGGGAGGGGTGAGGCTTTTCTCGGTCTTGACGAACGAAAAAAATGGGAGTTGCCACTGCCAGGTCCGCTGTAAAAAATGTCGTCTGTGTCCTGAAATTCGTCTAAACGCGTGGTGACTCAAAAAAGGTAGCCAAACGGATGTAACATATGATAATGCAGAAGTACAATAAATGTGACGAAATGATACAGAAAGCCACAGCAAATAACAACCGGTCTACACGGAAAGCCCGGGGCAGGAAGTGCCCGCAGGTGAACCATCCTTCCCACAGATATATTCCGAACAGGAAACGGTACGTTGTCGGAATCGGTGAAGCTTTCTTGATCGCCGCACGTTTGACTCGGCGATGGAACATGCTCCCGATGATCGTTTCCTCCCTGGAGGAATCGGGGCCGTGTTTGCGTTACCCTAAACAACACGCAGCAGCTAAACACAGAACAAAGAAGCCCTAAAAATCTGGTGCACGTCTAGGAAGAATAAAGAACAGCTGATGCTGTATAATAACACGAGGTACTGACGAAGAAAGAGGGCGTCAATTTCTTGATCTCTTTCTTACGCGCCGCCCTAACCCTGTCTGCTTTCATTCATTTGTTCTCTTAAAAGGGTGGAGCAACGGCCTGCACTACTCCTAAGCTCCTGCAGCATCTAATTGCCGTCACGGCCACATGACCCTAACTTTCTACATAAAAAGTAATGTGGTCATAAAACACCTCTGTTCATGGTTCCCGAGTCCGCTTGAAATTCTCGAAACACTTAGGGCCGTATTCTGAGTCCCTCCTCCACTCCATTTGCTCCCTCCACTCAGCTGAGGGGAGGATTCCGCAATCCTGGCGCATGAGGAAATCCCTTTTCAAGGATCTCCCCCTTATGGAGGCTCGACTGGAGCGGATACTCAGAATGCCAGGGTTAGATTTCTTTATGGATGTTCACTTTGACTGCAATTTGCGTTACAGGTGACAATTCATTACTATTCCGAGATTTTTGCCTGTCGCAATTCGACGGACTTTTTAAAGGGCGGTAATAAGAAAAAAACGAGTAGGAGAAAAGCAAGCGTTAACGGTTGTCCGTGGAGTATTTGCGGTGCGGAAGTAATTGCAGAATAGAATGCTGCCTAGTGCTGGCGTAGCTAATACGTTGATTTTATGCGTGAGAGAAAGCATTTACGTCTGTTTAATGGACCTCTTTTAGCGAAGCTTCGCATTTTTGCGGCCAGCTATAATAAAAATTGTGCCCACCTCCCCGCGAGGGGAACCATGTGTAGATGCGACGCATCATGGGGTTCACTTGGTGTTTCCATTGGATTGATTCTGAAATCGCGTGAAACGTGTCGGGAACGCGTATGATTATTATGTTTTATGATTATTATTATGTTTTATTGGCCAATCTTGGTCAATCTCTCTAAGTGGTGTGCTTGGGGCTTAGCTGTCGCAACGACCTTTACTCCATCATTGTTGCTGTAAGTGGGAGCTTGTTTTCTTTTATTGCAAGTGTTAATCATTGCCCCATCATGCGTTGTATCAGTAGCATCTTGACGTAGTTTGAATGAGTCAAGGATATAAGGCGCGTTCGTAGCATTTCATCCTGTCTCAGTTTTGTGGCGCAGTGGGGAGAGCACCATGTACCTCGCGTTCCGCCCACAGGGTCGTGGGATCGAAACCGGGCGCCGCTAACTGTTATTTTTTTTTATATACTATAGGGGGAGGGGTGTGGACGGACAACGCCGTACGGAGGGACAAGGCGAGTGAATGAGATGCAGTCGCATCTAAAATTTCAAGCCTTTATTTAGAGGAAGGCTCTTGTAAACCACTCCACTTCGCTGCTGGGTTTGTATTTCGCGCCGCTTGCAGTTATGACTTTTATTTCAGCTTAGTGTGTAAGAATATGACAAACTTCTTGAATGTACAGCGCTTTTAGCCCGCACTTTTTTATCATATCCTCATACAACGATCTGTTCATTTACTTTGGTTCGCTTGAACTTTTACAGCCCCGAAATTTTGTTTTGTCATGTTTAAGATACTCGGAGCCCTTCGAAAACAAAAACTACAACTTGCACGCAATAAACTACGGTGGAAAAATAATTTCAGGCCAATATATCAATTCTACTGCTTTGAGGCCGATATCACCTCCAAACTGTTCTCCACATGAAACAATTTTTTTTTTTGAGATTACCATCTCTACGAGTTAGAACTTAGCCGGTACTTATCCCTAAAAAAGGTAAGTACCGGCTTGAAATGGTGCAAAGACGAGCTGTACTGTTCGTTTTGAACGAATATAAGACCACCGACTCACCTACTTCTCTAATGCTGGACAACAACATTTCAACCCTAGAACACAGACGAAAAGTTGATCGCATGAAGCTGTTGTTTGCTCTTCATACTGGTTCCACAAAGGTAAATGCATTGGTATACATTCAGCCATTTCAATCACGCCCCACAAGACATCGACACACGCACAATTTGCTTCAGTATCGAGCCCACAGAAACATGTTAAACAATTCGTTTTCTCCACGTTCAGTATCGGAATGGAATCCACTACCTGAAGCGGTCTTCACATCTCAGTCCCGTTGCCATTTTGAACGTGCAATATTGTCTGTACTGTAGTTTTTTTTTCTACGCCTTTACTGTTTATTGTATATTGTGGAGGTAGACTCATCTGCGTTGTTCTGAAGGTCGCAATAGCCTTTGTTTAAGGTCCTCTATACATCTCTGTATGATTAACTAATCTTCTTGTATTTTGTGTACGCTTGTTTTCATTATCATCTATCACGCATGTGTGTGTTTTCCACTGAATTGTTGTGCCTCTCCTGCTTGGTCCTTTCAAGACCCAGTATGTTGTCAAAAAATAAAAACTCTGGCCCCATCGCCGAAAGAGCTGTGGGTTTTGAATTTCACTATGCTTTTTTTTTTTCTGTGAGACCTATACGTCCTGTTTTACGAGCCCGGCATTAATATGGCGGCTTGCTTCCGGTCTTGAAAGAACGACCACGTTCATTGCTTTCCGCGTAGAATGCAAATTAGCGTGTGGCCTTGAAAGAAATGTTTATAGGTTTTTTTTTTAAGTGAACGGTTAGGCGCAAGACGACGGCCGCAAAGAGTTCTTAAGAGGATTCTAACAATAAAAGTGGCCCTCGGTTTGATGAAGGTGCAAGCTAGGTTTGTCAGAGGTTGAATTCATCACTTCGATATCCTATCAAGACACATGCTATTCACAGTTGAGTGGCGAATTCTTCTGTTACGTAAATTTCAGTTCTAAAAATGCAGCCACCAGTTCAAAACCGGTTTCTTCAAACAGAAATAGTCACGTCTCTTCCATGTACTTCAATTATTTCGAAAGTAATGGAGAAAATGTGAAAATAGTCGCAAAAATACACTTCAGGAAAACTCTGATCCCCATTTCTTTATTTGCATGCAACGTATTCAACGGGCGATAAGACGCTGAAGGGCTAAGCCCTTCTGTAACGGCACACATAGTGTTATTGAGGCTTTTTTTGTGAATCTCCGCCGTCTATTACAAATAACTGAATGTGGGCGCGGCGTTATGTCGAAGAAAGTTCCTCAAAACTGGTAATATATGCATTTTTTTTCGTCCGTGTGCTCATACACACCATTGCCGCCTTCCAACGATAATCATTTCAAACAGCGTGAAAGGACAAGACGAGGCCGAGTGTGTGTCCATCTGTGTCAGCGCGTGTCCTATGCGTCCTCTGCATCGTCTCGTCCTTACGCGCTGTTTGAAATTATTGCTAACCAACTGGCCCAGATTTTCCTCCTCCTCCTCTTCTAACGAGAATACTACGAGACGACACAAACATGGGCGCCTCCCCCGTTTGCTTGCAACGGCCATTCATTTGTGGGCACATTTTCCCGACGTTTCCTTCGCCACCAAGAGAGTGGCTTCATTGATTGTTTAATAAAGTAGCCGCTCTGAGAACTTAAGAAGACATTTGTGGTGTTTATCTGCTGGAGAGAACAATTTTTTTATCGTGAATGCCCCAGGGTTATCCGCAAGGCCTCTACATGCCGCGGAAATGAGCATCGACGGTACTGCTTGAGAGCTCGCGGAAGTTTTCTCTGCGAAGAAAAATAGGCTCTCTTGTACGAAAGGGGGCCGCCTTAACCCACTCAATAAAAATGAATGAGTTCATTTGGGTGTAGTACGCTGGTAAAAACTGGAAGGAGCCGCCTTTGATATTTTTTTTATCTCCGCAACATCTGGTATGTGCGTGTGTGCGTGTGTGCGCATGTGCGCGTGTGCGCGTGTGCGTGCCTGTGCGTGTGCGTGTGTGTGTGCGCTTGCGTGCATGCGTGTGCGTGTGCGTGTGCGTGTGTATGTGTGTGTATGCACGAATATTTGGTTTAATAATCCCATTGCGACCGTTGCTCTTGCCCCACCATTATTATTGTGTCTCTTGTAGCACTATGTTTACACCGAGAAGAACTATACCGCAATTTCATGTACATCTTACCAAGGATTACCCGATACAGGACTTAGAACCATGAGCTAGAAAGGCTGCCTGCCGCGCCAGGTTATAACGTGGGGAAATGAAGTTTTGTATCAAAAACGTAGTGACGTTTACTTAAAGACTTCGAGAAATAAATCCCACGCGATTCGACTAGACTAAACCCGATAGTTGTGAAGTTGTCAGCTGTTTAGCGGAACAACTGACAGGCAAACAACAGCAATGTGATGTATAAATTTTGTGGGTTCAGCATCTTTACTCGTATATTGATTAGCCTGTCGGGTTTTGGTAGCTTTCTGTGGTTAAAATTATCCCTTTCTTTTATGAAACTTCCGTCAAACTAGGGTTGTCATGTTTTCATCGTAATGAGTGCGTCCTAACTCAAGTAAACCTTTCGCGTGCTCAAAACTGATTATTGCTTTTTGCAGCGAAGCTGTATGTGATTGGGATCCATGGGTTGCTCGTCGACGGCAGCAATTTACTTAGCGGCGTACGCTCAGCGTGTCCAAAAAATTATAAAAAATTACGGGAAGGTCCTAGAGCCTCCTTATTTTGATACTAGACAGCCTATATTTACCCTGAAACAATGCATGCTCGGCAGCCCGTTCGTGCCTGGAGGTGAAGCGGACTTCCAAGAAACTAGTGTAAGCATGGCTTTTCTTCTGGCTTTCTCACATTGCGTGTTGCGCAGAGAAGCATTGCGGACTGAGTATTGTTGTCAGCTTCACCTTATTACTCCTCATGGTAATGCCGACTCTTTGTTCAGAAACTTGCTATTAGGTAAATAAAATCACAATCCATTAAATTCGAACGGCCTCGCTAGTGTGAGTTTGTGGCACAAATATCGTGAAGATTGTTATTCAATGAGATGAATGAAGACTTTTCTTCAACAATACAGCAGAAAATGATGTCTAACTAGTAATAGCCGAAAACGGCTGTGGTACTGGCAGCTCTATTGCAATTATCATCTTCGTGTTTTGGTTCCTACACGTGCATCTCCGGCCATATACCGTGAGGCACGTTGCCGCAATGCCGATGTCACGTGTCAAGGGCAATTCCCAGAGAGGGAATGAGCGAAAAAGAATACGAAGACCTATAGTTTGAATTTAGCGCCAAAAACGGTCCAATCAAGGAGCGCCCTGAATGGAAATCGGCAGCAGGACCAAATATGGGATTGAAATATGAAGACGATTCATGAGTGCCGCGACGGTGTTCAACTGCATCAAGACCAAATATGGAAGTCTTTTGGTAAAGGCGAGAGAGCCAATCCGCGAGTTCAGCGACGAAGCCCGCAGGGTGCTTAAGAGGAGCCCCAGGAGAGAAGGGACGGAGGAGAGGACGAAGAAGGAGCACCACGAAGAGGCAGCAGGGGCTGTCGTCATCCCTCGAGGACTGCGGTGAAACAACTGACATCGACGACGACGAAGAAGCGGAGCCCCTCACCGACTACGGCGGGGTGCTTCGTTGGCATCGGGACCAGAGGCGGGCTTTTCCGCTCCCGCACCGGGACCTGTCTCGGGCGGAGGCGGTGAAGCTCAGGCAATTACAGACAAAGACTGTTCTGACGCCGGCGCTCGCACGGCACGTGTGTCCGCAACGTTTATTGTGTCCGGACCTCTACGAGAGTGCTCGGTGCAGTGTGTGTGAACGCGAAACTGCGACCCTGACCCATATCATGTGGGGCTGTGACTGTGCAGTGCGCGACGGTGGGGGGGGGGATGGACAGGACCCACAGGACCCGTACCCACCGGACGTGCGCGAATGCGTGGGCTCTGCGGAGCCCCAACAACAGAGGAGGGCCATCCAGCGGCTCGAGGCGGCTCTGGCTCTGCAAAGGCGAAAGGGGGCCCCGCGCCCGCCCGTCCCTCCCGGCACTCCGTCCTCCCATGCGGGAGGTGGGGGTCGGGGGCCGACGGTGGCGGCCGGGAGCGCTCCGAGTAGCTCGAGCGGACGCCGAGACCAACCGCCTCGGGTTCTAAGCCCGACGCCCTAGGACTTTTCCGACTTAGGGTGATTAGATAGAGGGGACGCGACCGAGCCCGGCGTGGCCGGGAATCGTGTCCTTTGCACGCCGGATGCTTGAATAAAGTTCCATCTCTCTCTCTCCGGAACGAGGAAGCCAGGGTGACGCTGCCGGGACACCGACATTGCAATCCAAGCCTGGGGGAGGGGGTTGGGAGAGGGCCGACGCCGCATCGTTTCCACTCTCCACTCTCCTTGACGGCATCAGCAGCGACGGCTCGAGTGCTTACGCGCGTAGGTCGGCGTATTCACTGGTTAGTACACTCATTTGTACTCATTTGTACTCAAACTCACTAGTGAGCACGATGACGCGTGAATGCATACCCAGACAAAAAATGAGTACGATGATGAGTGAGTACATGCCCCGATGAAAATTGTGAGTACGATTACGAGTGAGTACAGACGGGAGTACATACACTCGCAAGTAGTACTCATGAGTACTGTAGTCGCGATTAAAGCACTCGCGAATAGTACTTATGAGCACTGTACTCGTGATTACATGCATTCGCGAGTAGTACTCACGAGTATTCTACTCATGAGTACAGTACTCGCGAGTACAAACTTGTGAGTTTGATCACGCGCTCGAATCGTGACATGCGTGCACGAGCTTAACACATTTCGTGGTACCGCAGCGCCGCTCTTAAAGAGGGTGAAATGAGGTGACGAGGGGGCCGTCCTTGGCATTCCCTCTTCCGCGACTCTCTGCACTCACTCGCCAAGGGATTGCAGTAGTGAAAGCAAGGGCAGTAATGATGGCTTCGGACTTGATCCGTTCATATTATAGGGCTATAGACCGAGTTCAGCGCGTTGATACGGCCAGTGGTTGATTGCGAGAACAAATTTGTAGAAACACTTTTGAATACGAGTAAATATGAGTGAAGATCCATCTCAAAAAACAAACTGCACGCAAATTAACGAGGACAAGAACACATAAAGACAGCACAACCGCAGTGAAGATCACAGTGAAGATCAAGTAAAAGCTAGTACAGATTGAGTACGAGTACGACTGAGTACAGATGAGTATGAGTACAAGTGAATACAGATTGAGTACGAGTAATCGTGATGACTAATGAGTTTGAGTACAGACCGAGTATGAGTACTAGTGACTACAGATTGAGTGTGAGTTCTCGTGAGGACTAATGCGTTTGAGTACAGATGAGTATGATTACAAATGAATGTGTGGTGAATGAGTGCGAGTGATTTTGAGTACAGACGAAGTTTTTGAGTCTGAGTTTGAGTGACTACAGCGTGAAGGAAAAAATATTATGATTGAGTTCGGGTGAGTTCTTTCTGTTTTGCCGACCTATGTCTACGCGTAGCGTAATCGCACCGTCGACTCATGGCTCGACGGCCCCCTCTACGGGAACCCGGCGCTACCTCCTGGGATTCACGGCCACGGTGGAAGTACAGTCAAACCCCGTTATTGCGAACATCAGATTAACGTTTTTTTTTTCAGATTAACGAACATTTTAAAAATCCCCTACCAAATCCACATTAATTGCTATGCAAAAATATTTCACTACTATTAATTTCAGAACACCGATTATTTCAGAATAACGTATCGCAGTTTATCATCCTCTTACAAAACAACACTTCAAAATAACGAATCCCGAGTGTACGAAATTACTCGTGTTGGCGTGAACGACGAATAATGGTGGGCATGTACAACTTTCATCATCAGCATACTAACTGCGCGTAAGCTCTATCGCCATCGCCAGCTCTCGCGGGGTCTCGCCGCCATGCTAGCCAGTGGCGGCGAGAAAACAGAGAAGAATGCGATGCATGTGATGAAGTCACAGAAAACCTCGCCGTGGACGCTGCAGTCACCTTTGAAAATTACGTGCAGTGCGACGATGAAACATGCACATCTGCTGAACTAACGACTGGAGACATCGTCAACACCGTTCGTCGCGACGACGGAACCAGCGACGAGGACGCCGAGAGCGACGACGACGACGCTGAGACAGGGCCCGCAAGCCAAGGCAAAGAAGCCGCATCTAACGCCGATTTTTTGCAGTGCGGAGCAAAAATGTGCACTTTTCTTAGCAGGTCCACCAATGCCGCCGAGGCCGTGTACAAGAACGTGGACAGCTTCGAATTGTTCGTCTTGCAGCAGTTGAGTGGCACACGTCAGGCAAAGATCACCGATTTCTTCAAATAAACGTGCATCAAGACCAGCGTTAGAGGATACAATTGTGCACGTGTTCCAAGTAAGATAAGTGGATGCTTTTGTTACGTTCACAATTTTTACTGCGCATTTTACTGCGCAATTTTTACTGCGCATTTTACCGCAAGCTGCGGCTTCAAGAAAGTGAATCACCAGCGTTCATCGGCAAGACAACAGCACGACCGCAGCGCAGCCGGCGAGTGTAGCGCAACCACGCTACAGCTACGCCGTGACGCCCACGGCAAGTCAACGTCATCTTGACAACTTTACTAGGTAGGCCTAGTCGATTATAAAATTTTTGGTATGCAATTTATTAGAAGTAGTTTAATGATTGAACTGTAAATATAAGTTTGGATTGTGATTAGTTTTGTTGTTGGTTTGGTTTTATGTGTGGTCTGGGAGATTATGGTAGCTTGGGAGTTTTCATCTATGATATAAATTCCTCCTTTCCATGACACGTCTACCGAGTTCATTCTTTTTTGCGCGCCAAGAAAGGACGTGACAGCCACTAGGTGTCAATGTCATCTTGTCAACTATAAACTAAGATTTCTTTTCACGCAAAAGCAGTCCCGGGCGTTATAACAAATGCATTGTCCTACGACAAAATCTCATTCACAATATCCCGCCTGTTATACCTGTTGACAAACCCAGACAGTTTATCAAATTCCGGTATCGTTGGAATTTCTTGCTACGCAGCGCATTTCTCTCTGCGCGAACGAGATCAACGACGTTTCCTCGCTCACGCCACGAGAACAAACGGTGGCCGCGTATTGCGCTCACCGGAAGGGGGCGCACTTTTATAACACGACGAGGGCAATCGATTTCCGCGGGCCATGCCAGACTGCCTGCTGCCGCTATCTATCGATCGGTCAATTTGTTCCCTTTTTATCATTTCCAAAAGCGGGTTCCTTCGCTCGGAAACTCCGAGTTATTAACCCGTTCGTCCCGCCGTACGCCGGCATTGAAATACGGTGCAATAGTGTTTTCTCGCATCAACGTTTCTTATAAATATCAACTTGGATCATTTCAAAGAGAAGCTTTAGTGTCCTCACTGGTACCACTGTACTCTAGCAAGCCCTGCAGGAAAGCCAATTTTTTCTGAGGATTACGAGTGATAATGGGTGATGTGAAAGAAAAGAAAAAAAAGCTTCCCCTGCTAGGAATCGAACCCGGGATCCTCGCGTAACGAAGCCGACGTCTATCCCATCGCTCCATTTCGACATGGTCATAGCGAACACAAAGCAACAGGTACCGATTCGGCCCGTACACCCCAAACCCAAAAGTTAGGCGTACGGAGCACCCTAGAGTTGCTGTGGGTATTCTAGAAAAGTGGTGCATACCTTCAGGGTAGCACATACATACTCGCAGTGTGGGATTGGCCAACCACACAATCCATCACGAGAAAGTTTCGCGTTCAACCATCTTCGTCGTTACACGGAGGATTGCATGATTTTTTTCCTGCCAAAATTCAAACCATGTCGCTGCGGAATATTTTACAAAGGGCGGCCTATAGTATACGGTGACACGTTCGCAATCAAAGTCCGCTCAGTCATTTATGCCGGTTTATCATGCTATATTCTGCCGGCGTTGACAAATGGTCCGAAAAGTAATATCGTTTGCGTGAGGGCTTCCGTCCGCCGTTATGAGCGATGACTGCAGCACCGTGCGGGAAACCATCTGGGTCCTCTTTGCGAGGAACCGTGGAAGTAACTGCCGCTTTGTGGGCGGGGAAGGTTGTTTGATCGACACGCGTTGGAGAATTACAACGCTTGGGAATTACTGTCCTCTTCTAACCTTGGAATACAAGGGTACATTTTACGGCAAGAGTGAGACACCGGGAAACGGCTGCATACCGCGCGTTTTGTTGCAGGCATCTTTGAAGTTATTGTGCGAACTTTAGAAGCTTAGACGACTTTGCGGTCACAGGCTGTATTACGTCCTTTTATTTACAACATATAATTTGCATTTGAAGCTTTGAAAGGAAGGCCGGGAATCCTGCGCCTTGGCAGCCTTTACCTGGCACGAGGCTGAGAAAGAACGGCTCTTGAACCACTGGTAATGCAAAATTAATAAGAACAAACTACACTACGTTTTATTGCTAAGAGAAAACTGCGAGATAAGCACGTTGCATTCACGAATTTATACACAGGTACATTCAGTTACAACGCTAAAGCCATCGTAATTATCTCCCTGCGCTACCATCACGTTTTTGAAAAGTATAACCTTGCGCTACCCGAACAGAAAAATCATGCTCTGTCTGTCTGTCTGTCTGTCTGTCTGTCTGTCTGTCACTCGAATCAACCACTCTTAGAAAGGACGCATTGTGTACGCTTTCTCTTATTGTTACAACCTCTCTCATCTACAGGCATTATTAATAGAGTGGCTTCGCTCACTCGCAACTCGTAACTTCGCCAAAATTTGGTTCTACGTTAAAGGGGTCAAAAAGAAGTCTTGAAATTACCCGTTTTGCGAAATAAATCTACGGGGATACTCTGAAGAACGTAACACAGAAAGGCGATTTGAGGTATCCGTCTGCATTGCAAAATTCTGCACTGTTTTTTTTTTTTTTTCAACAACAACCCACGCCTTATGACCAGCGTGCGTTCGAATTCGAGACAAAACCTTGTGGGATATAAAGGATTGTCAATCTAAAGCACACGTAATTTTTTACTAGTCCATACGTATTACCTCGTCGCCACTTCACGTAAATTCCCATGAACAAACAGCTAGAAGCCGCGCCGTTGGAAGCACCGCATGACCATCGCTAGCCCTTAATGTGCGGTCTACAGTAATTCCGAGCCGTTTCGTAACGCCATAAGTAGAGGATTGCGGGATTACTCTTCGCAGTGCCTGGATGGACGGATCATACGACGTTCCTCTGCTGGCGCGTTTCGTAACCTTCCTTTTCCAAGCGTAGCATCGTCGGGAGTAACCAGATCACCACCACGGGGATTGAGGCTGCTTAACAAGAGGGGAACATTTGATTGGTACGCCGGCTGCTTGAAATTCTTTTTGTGTTTTATACCACCTGTTCACCGATTGGGTACTACGGAGTAAGCAATTTTTAAAACGTAAAATAGGAAAGTTAGTTATCGATTGCTTTTTTTTATTTTTTGCGAAACAGGCTGAACATATTCTCTCTCATTTCTTGATGGTGGTAGATCTGAAGAGGTAGACTGTTATAAAAGTTTTTGCAACGCCTGAAAGCGCTTCAGCCGTGCAACTAAGTCACGTCTTGGAACGGATTCCGATTGGACATTTTTTAAATGGTCACAAACCAGAATTTGCACCAGGGTAGAAAGCTTTGCAAGTTCGTGTGCCTTTACAGTGCACACTGTGCCAAGGAAACTGACACCCGAGCATGTGCAAGGTGATCGCCTCAGTACTATGGCGCAATACCTCCGACCCGTCTGGAGCTTCACCACCCGGGAGGCTAATAACGCGCGAAGGCCAAGAGGGGGAGTTCCGGCCGGGTGACAGAGATTGACGGACCGAAACCCACCGGCCGCCTGGGAAAATCAATCGCGCTGGACGTGACCGCAACGACGATCATGCCCGGGCTTCGCAGCACCGACATTGTAAGGAAGGGCGCCTCGCACCCTTGCCGTTGCGCTCGGGTCACCAAACGGCCAGCTGCGAGTTGTATGAGAAATTCTGCCGAGGTAGCGCTTCTTAAATCGATTAGCGTATAAACAGCCCCCCCCACCTACCCCTCTCCCTCTGCTGAGCTTGACTCGAAGGTTCTGATTGAATGCGCCCGCCAAAGCGACTTGGGAGACCAAGCAGCTCGACAGCAGTGATGCAAAAATGTTATTGCTCAAGTCACGCAAAAGGACTGTTGACAGAGGCGATATTTTACGGTTTGTTCTGGAGCAGAAGCTGGCTACGATGAACTACATATGGTACGCAAACCCTGCCTCGCTTTTGACTGCGTGACAATATAGCGCGACTTCTGAAACCGAGAAAGATGAAGCCTTCCAATACTCAAACTCTCGCGCTTCGCCTGATACTACCAATGCTCTGTCCTGACATTTTCATCAGAGGCATGCGCACGGACACAGGGGGTGACGCATCGACGCTGATGATTATCAAAAATGTAAAATCTGACAGCTCCCTGGCATCGCTGTATCGAATTCACAAAATGGAGATACTGATTTTCACAACAAATGCGACGCTCTTTCCTCGATTTGTTGCACTAGGAGACAGAAACGACGGCATGCAGCATGTGGGAACAAAATTTCGTATTGAATAGTGCATACAATGGTTTTGGTACCTTAACATTTTACGCTGACATTAAAATTAAGAGAAAAAACGGCAGTTAGAAAGCTATGGCAATACATGAAGAAGCCCCGTATCATAATTGCCCCCCTTCGCTTGTTTTAACACTATTCTTACGTAGTCGCCATTCGTGTGGGAAATAATTACAACGTAACTTCGGCGGAAGAATGAAGTGCATACCTCATCTTTGAACACAGCCGTCCAGTTGTCCCACACAAGTTTGCACGCTTGCTTGTAGCAGGATTTTTTGCAGCCCTCGATAACGGACAGCACAATGTGAATGTTTGATTACCAGCTGCTGTCGTAATGTAGACAACCGACATGCAAACACTCGCAGGTACAACCATGGCTTCCTTCATCAAACAGCAGGCAGCGACCCCTAACATAACTCTCGCACACTGGCGAACGCACCCATGGCCTTCCCCGTCAGCTGAGTGAGACAGACGAAATGTTGTTCTAAGTTCCTTTCTGCGTGATTTTTTTTTGCTATCCTGTGTCGTTTGCGAAACTTCGAGTCTCGAGGCCAGGAAAGAGAAAGTAGCAATTTACGTGGTCGTTATTGTTGAGGCGAAAGCGTTATATGTAGAAGAGATTGGCGCTGGGCCCTGTCGTACATACCCGCGACAAAAAAAAGAGGACAGAGCCCAGATTAATGATGAAAAACAGCGCAATAAACACAAGGCCAAAAGATGAGGGGACGACACATCGGCGATGTGCGTCGTCCCCTCTTCTTTTGTCCCTGTGTTTCTTGCGCTATTTTTCATCATTAATCTGAATCTGAACCACCTAGCCCAACTTTCCATCTTGCTACAGAACACAGCCTTGGCAGACCTGTACACAAAGAAGAGAGATCCACATTTTACGCGCTGATACAAGCGACTGTTCAAAGAAACATGGCATCCGACCGAGTACCAATGTATTGCACTCGTTATACGGTTAAAATAAAACAAAATTTTGGAATGTTTCCAAGGCGCCCGCAGTTCGCCACTGAGCCAGATGTGGTTAAAGAGAGTCGGTTGCGGAGTAGTTTATAAGTTATTCTATCTCCCCCGGGCGTCGTATTGCGACAGAAGTTATTGACCGCTCCTCGCAGTTCTGTGACTGTAAAATGGCTGACCGAGGGGGGACGGGGAGAAGTCTCGGATGGAAGCGCGAAGCAAGGCTGTGCGTACTAGTGGGGTCCAGGAGTTAGCGCTGGTCCGCGGCTATGCCGTAAGGATGTTGCTTCGTAGAGAGGAGGATTCGGGGAACAGGGTGGACTGGTGGGGCAGGTTGAATGAGCGAGCGGAGGAGGAAGCAAGCCCGTTTGGTGTTTATTGCTGGACTGTCTGTCACAGAAAGGCCACCAATACGACCGAGCTAAGTGATCAGCGTAGGTCTCTCCGGTGGTCATTGGTTTAAATTTTGGACCAGGACGAATTTTCCTTCAATTGCGAAGTTACTGAGAAAACTGCATAGCTTTTCATTGTGGCCGTACCGCTGAATTTAGGTGGATGTCAAACTTTCCTTCGCTTATGAGGCCTTTCAACTTGTTAGTCTCTTGGGGTTTGAGATTGACGAAGAGAGTACCGTAAATTATACGGCTGGTGAGCAAGGCTTGTGCAGGTGATATGTGTACTCTGGCAGTATATATGAAGTATTCTGGCAGTTCATATAAATAGCCCTGGATACGACGAATGAGATGCGTGAGCTGGGTGGCTGTCTTGTGTAGCTGTGGCAGGAGAGCTGACCCGGATCCGTCTTGGTGGAATGGAACTCTAAAGATACGAAGCATGGGAATGTGTGGGATGGAAGCGCCGGATATGCTGAACTCGAGGTGAGTGGTATGTTTGCGTTTCTTCCATATGCACGAGCGAGGAAAGGCCACATTTAGTAGGTTCGCATGTTAATCCCCTCGTTTGGAGATATTCCAGTGTTGTGTCGATAGCTTGCTGCAGACTGTCTTTCTGCTTAACGCAAGAGCCCGATGTCCAAATGGTAATGTCGTCGGCATAAAATGCGATTTGAATTCCAGGGATTTCTTGCACTTGACCGGGAGGTGCAGCAGGGCGATGTTGAATTTTAGGGGTGAAATGACCGAACCCTGGGGAAGGCCTTCGGCCGGGGTGCGGAAAAGATTTGAGGTGAGGTTGTTGAGGCGGAGGGTTTCCTGTCTGTATCGGAGGAATGCGCTGACGAATTGAAAGATTCGCTGTCCACACCATGTGGTGTTTAAGTTATTTAATATGGCCTGATGTGCAACGTTGTCAAAAGCACCCTTGACGTCTAATGTGAGAATGGCATCCGGGTGGTGTGGCTGAGGTGGTCAAGCGCATCTTCTTCGATGAGGATGAGCACATCTTGCGTGGAAAGATGTGTGCAAAAACCAAACAAGGTAAGGGAGTAGAGGTTCTGCCTTCTTTTCTCTGTCGGAGAGGCATTGAGATATCAGGTGTTCAAAAAGCTTTACGAGGCGGCTGTTTAGGGAGATCGGGCGGAGAATGGTGGGAGTGAGAGGTTTGTTCGGCTTCGGGATGAGGGTGATGTCTGAATGCTGCTAATCTGCCGAAAGGGTTCCTGCTTGCCAGTGGTCATTGAAAAGAGTGAAGAGTTTCTGCAGGGTCTCTTCATCCAGGTTACGGAGTAGGCACTATGTGATCTTATCTTTTCCGGACGTTGTATTGCGTGTGAGGCGGGCCAGAACTGCGGTGATTACCACTAAAGTAAAAGGGGAATCGAGGTCTTCATTGGGAGTACCGCTATAGTGGCTGACCAGAGGAGGTGAGTAGGAGCTTGGGTGGCCGAAGAGATGACGCTGGATCGGCTCAAGAAGGCATTGCGGGAGATTATCACTGTTCTTGATGAGGCGTTGTATCTTGTGGTCCGCATGCCGCCGGGTATTAGTGGGATCCAGGAGATAACGAAGCAGGTGCCATGTCCTATTTGCGTGTAACGGGCCCTGTAGTTGGTCGCCGAAGCTGGGCCAGTTCTGTCGTTGCAGTTCTTGAGTATACGCTTGGGCTTGCTGGGTGAGGAGAGCTAAACGTTTCTTCACTGTGCAGTTGTTTTTGCTTCTACCACCTCTGAGTGAGGCTTCGCCGGGCGCCCAGATGTGAGTGAGATCAGGGTGATATTCTAGTAACTGTCCCTTTTGAAAACGTCCCTTTCATCGTGCCGTACTTCTGGTTAAGCAGTAGACCTTTCATTCAAATGCCGTAACTGCTCTTGCAAACACATTTTAAAGAGCTTAAACCGTATCAGAGTATCTTTATGTATTTATTTGAACGTATTTTGAAAAACTAAACGTGATAAAAGTTTTTTGTTACAACGTTGAAAGTTTTCACCGCAAGGAGAGGAAAGTCCAAAGAGGGCAGCTGCAGTCAGCTATTTTCTTTATGGTGGCTAGTTTCCTTGTAACTGTGAAGTGTAAACAATGCTGCGGCTACTCAATTTTTTGCGCTTGGACTCCGTTTTGACGTCGGTGACAATGTCCGTGCATCAAGATAACCATCCAGTTACGTATTTTGGCATCGACGCACTTGTGGCATGCCGACGTGGGCTTTCCAAGAACCTGGAATGGTGCGTTACGTCGTTGACATTTTTGTGATGCTCTACGAGTGAAAAAATGTGTAAGAGGGGGATTCTCGTTTCTTAACGACGTACCTGTTGCGCGAGAAGTCTACGAACGTTAAGCTCGTATGTGTATGTGTAAAGTACCAATAAAAGGTTATAAATGCCATGCAGAGTGCTTGCGTAATTTTGGTTGTCTGCTTGACAGCTATCAAGCTCGCAGACGATCGTTAATTCCATTGCACCTACTGACCGTTAGCTAGCTCGCAGACAATCCTTTATTTCACTGTGTGGTGGCAGCGTATGATGCACAGGCACACGGAGGGCGGCGACAGCGATATCGTTTCTTCGTTACCGGCCGCAGACTGAAAGCCACCGGTAGCGAAGAAACGAAGGGCGCGTAACACTTGCTCCTCGACGCTGAGCCCGCGTGTCCGCCGGCCAAGTTCGTCCCGGAGCTCGTCGCACAACCACCGCACGGTCCTCTTTTATAGGCGGAAATGCTGGCGGAATGCTTCTCGGGGCATATCGAACGCGTCTGCATTGCTTCTCGACCGCTTGTTTCGCCGGCGAGCCAACTACAAGGCGATAATCAGCGCATTCATGACTGCTTCCAAAAATCGTCTGTTTGAAATTCAAATCGCCTGTTCGAGGAAGCCGCGGTCAAACGCAGTAGGTCCGCAGCGCTTGCGTTACGTCACATCCGGTTGTTTGCTTTTAGCCAATCAGGGCTCGCTCAAAAGGGACACTTTTGAAAGGGACACAAAAGGGACAAAACACGAGAATACCGCCCCAGGATCAACTGCGGGCGTGGTATCGTTAAGTGCAATCTCCGGTGTGTGCTCCTTGACCCGTTGGTTAAGGGCTTGGGTCCAAGCAGTCATATTTTGCGTGATGGAAGCAAGAGTATATGTGGCTTGCCAGAAAGCGGGTTAATTTGTTAAGCGAGCAGCGCCTTTCATTCTCTGTTTTCATGTTAGGGAAGATGGATGGAGATGATGTGGTGATCGCAACCGCGGGTTTCTTCGAGAGCTGTCCAGGTGAGGCCGGTGCCGTATTTGCGAATGAGAGATCGGGTGTTTTATTTTGAGTCACACTGTTACCAATGGTCTTCATGGCGAGGTCATTTTACAGGACAAACTGATGATTCTGCGTGGCACAGAGGGCTGTGCCTATTTTGGAGGCCATGACATTGCCTCAGAAAGGATGGGGGAGGATTAAAATCTCCGAGAAGAGCGGACAGTTTCTTTGCTAATAACGTGGCTTCAGACAGTGTCGCCGACAAAACGACTGTCGCCTGCTCCTGACGTCACTCGCTCCTTGTTGCTAGGGCTAACCCCTTGCTCTCATAAAAATTGGGCTGCCGCGGCGACGGCCGCAGAACTCCTTCCGACTTTGTGCCGCACACATTGGGGATATGGCGACCAAAGAAGATCCCGACGTCTGAAGAAGAGGTGACTTATCAGGAAGAGCGCCGCGGTGCAATGCGAGAATGTAGCCGGTCAGAAAACAAGAACAAGTCCATGTAATCAACGGCGAGGCAGTGCTTGACAAAGACTTTGCGGAAGCGGACGATGAAGTACACGAAGTCTGAAGAGGGCACTGTACAAATAAAGCACTTATAGACTTTACTTTCCGTTTGATTTGGCCTTATGCTGACGAGTGCCATTTATAAACAAGGTAGATTTCTCGGTGTCGCATATAGCGCTCGTCGAGTTTAGCTTAGTGAGACGAACAAAGCTCTGCTGTGACATCAGGCTTACACCGTTGTTCAACCTGGCTTTGGTATTTTTAAGTGTATAAAATACGTAAAACATCGTTGGAATGAGCGTGTGAGTGCATCGTATTTGGCGTCATGGAAAAAGAGGCCGCTTATTTAGAAAAAAGCCAATATTGAAACGCGTCATACACTCCGGGTTTCTTTTTATTCTAAACGTACGCACGTTTTCGGTCGCCCTTTGCATCCATGCTTCATTAAAGTGCTGCAAGATCCAGCATGCGTGCAGTGTAACTCTCTCCATGGATATACGTCTGGGAAGGCTTATTTCTGTCGGTTGTCCTTGTAGCAGTGGAGGTGTTTAAGCTTCAGTTCAATCCGTGTATGACGTCGCTCTAAACTCTGCGTAGCAAAGTTGAGCGTAGGAAAATGCTAAGCCAAGAAGTGTTAGCGGAAATGGCGAGGAGGCAAAGAGCCGACGAGCAAGTGTGGGGAGTGGGCGTCGCGGCGCAGATATCGGGTGGCGAGGCGCGAGTCGGGGATGAACTGCGCGTACGTAAGCTCTGACGTGCAGATGTTCTCCTAGTTGAGAAAGGCGGCGTGCACTCGGTGGCGGAAGTGTCCGATCTATCTACCACACTCTTAAAAATCTCCACAGGTGTGCTTCACCACAAGACTCCAAAACGACCAATCATCGTGACCAAATGTGCAAATTTGGGCATGACGAGACCCAGCATGCGATTAGAGCAAAAATTTAAAATTTCTCCCACCTCCCCTCACGGGAACCCCTGTGTAGATGCGACGCATAGGGGGTTCCGTTGTTGTTTCCGTTAGGTTGATTCTCCCATCGCGTGAAAGGTGCCGTGAACCCCCTGCCGCGGCTATGACGCAACGTGGCGCGGCTATGACGCAACACAATCCACTTTAATCCAATCCAAATCCAAATTCAATCCAATCCAAGCCAAGCCAAGTCAAACCAATCCAATCGAATCCAATCCAATGCCCCTCGCGAGAGAGTGTTCGCTATTGGAGAGGAGCGGCGGAGAGCGCAGCTCGCGTGGCGAGGAGAATGGGGGACGGGTGTGGACGGACAACAACAACGCCGTATGGAGGGACAAGGCGAGTGAATGAGATGCAGTCGCATCTAATATAGAATCTGTGCTGTGACAACAGCGCAAGGCGTGCATTTTGACAGCTGCGAATCTCGTCTGGTATTGTCTTTGTATCTTCCTCTAGCAAGTTATTACATAATAACTTACTTTCTTCGGTCATTTTTTCTGCTCCATCCTGGATACCCCTTGTCAATCGTAACCTCACGAGATTTTCGGCCCATGGTAATTTAATATTGCCTAAATTTCGAACCAATTACTGTAAGCAAACGATGAATTTCTTTGCATTTACCATTTCGAATGCACTTCCGAAGAAAATTGAGGAATTGAAAAAACGGCATTCTTCTAAAAGTGCTTTGAAATCCCATCTTCCTAAAGAGAATTCATATTTTTTTTGTAATATTTATTGCATTGACAGTGATACGAACAGCACTCGGTGTAAAAAAAGTTATACGCTCCACTATCTCCACATTTTCATGTCGAAATAAAGTGTTTGAAGTCTTTCTCTGTTTTACATATACACTGGGACCCCATGCATACGTTTTTCACCGGACCGCGAAAACAAAACGTAACAACCAGGAAAACGCAGCATTGAGGAAACCTTCAAAAATCAACGAGAACAGCGTAGCTCTGACTTGCAACAATGTATTTCTGCAACTTTGGCTTTCCAACCTTAAGAAACTCTAGAATTTAGGATTGCCGCTTTTTGCGACCGGTGGAAAACACCCCGCGTGGCAATGCAAGGTCCCTCGCGATGTCGACTCTCTTCCGCGCTGGCTGCTTGTCTACTGCGTTTAGTACGTCAAGCTAGCCTACGTCGCTGGGCATCGTGTGACCTTGCAATGGATACCCGCACATTGTGGCGTTCTCGGCAACGAGAAAGCAGATGAGGCGGCTCGCAGAGGGCTTCAACTGCGCAATGTAAGGAAAATTTTCTTTACAAAGCACGAGGCTGCAGCGCTAGCGAAGCAGCTTGCCTTAGAGGAACGAAACCGTCTCTGGTCTTTTCCCGAAACTCACCCCCCTTTTCTGTATGACATAGACTCTGACCTGAGAATGAGGCTCCCAGAGAGAATCCCACGTCGACTTGAGACGCTCTACCATCGGCTGCGCCTCAACGCAGCACTTACGAACTCCTACCGACATCGCCTCGGTCAAACCACAAACCCTTACTGTGATAACTGTGGTTTGCCAGAAACTACTGAACACGTTTTATTAGAGTGTCCGGCGTACAAACAGGAAAGGAACGACCTCGCCAAGAAGATCGAGTGCCTCAACAATGGACTTTTATCATTGAAAGCTCTTCTTGGACCATGGTCATCTCCATGATCCCAGCGAAAAGTGTTAGATGCACTGTTTGAATATTTACACGACATCGGCGTCGCAGAGACACTGTAGAACTCCACACCGTCATCCTGTGAGAACACCTGGACTTTTACGTAACCCACGGAACACTCCATGTAGCCTTCTTTTTTACCTCTTCTTTTTTCCCCTCTCTTTCGCCCTACTTTCTTTAGGGCCTTTACCTCCTCCACCCCATCCCCGCAGAGTAGCATGTAGGCGAATACATGCCTGCAGACCTCTCTGCTTTCTTCTAATAAAGAGCTTTCTCTCTCTCTCTTTTCCTGAGCGCAGACCACCTCCCGTTTTCGCACCGCCATCAAGGCACGGCAAAGTTCGCTGTTGCAAGTTCAAGGGTGTTCTCAAAGCTTGGAGCGCACGATGACGACGAGAGCGCGTGCTATTCTTGCGGTGGTACTTTATTGCAAACACGCACTTCTGGCATTCCCAAGTAAAACTTCCGTTGTAATCGCAGTGATGATGGTGATAGCAAGAGTAAAATAAGGCTATCTAGTGATGACGAATCGCACCCCCGTGCGGTTTCATGCGGTCAGTTCGGTAGCCAAGCCTGGCCAAGGCTCGTCAAACGTCAAAATGGTGGTCTGCGCATGGTGCCCGGGCAGCTTCAGAGTGTCGAATTGCGACTAATGATCCGGGAACGTACTCTGAGCCACGACGTAACCGTGAGGATTTTAATACATGGAACTCTATGTGAGCTGCACCAAGACTAGATAAAAACGACGTAGCAGCCGAGAAAGGAACCGGGAAAGCCCAGTGCTGGAACGCAGCACTGAGGGACGTAAGGGCGGGGTTCTACTGTAGTAGCGGTTGATACTCATTGTTTCATTGTTCATTTTTGCAGACATTTCTACTTGGGTGTTCTTATTATATTCATTTCATGTTCACTCACATTTATGAAAAATAACATCTACAGTCTTGCTAATAAAAGTGTTATTCCCTAGATATTTATGCTAAAAACAACCTTTTACACGAATGTGCTGTTTGCTGCACTTTGTGAAATCACGTGTATCAATTTTTATATGAGGTCCCGTCGCAGTTTGTGACTTTGGGACCTCCTTTTGAATATCCTAGCCGTCGATCAACCTTCTATTTACAATAAAATCTTTGACTTCGAATACTTTACCTCCCATCTACCACGAGCGGCCTTTCCTTCTCCGTGTTTTTGTAACAGCGTCTTGCAGAAAATCGTCCTCGAACCGACCGCTCGTGACTAAGCCGCAACTGTGTCAAAACCTGAGGGCTTACAGCGAGAGCTCATATTTTCCACTCGTCGACAAAGTGGCCAGGATGCCGTCAACAACCGGTTTCGACACCCGATGGCCATTCGGTCTTTCGCCGGCCGCCAAAACTTTCTCAATCCGAAGAACGCTAAAGAGAAACAAAGTTGTCGCGGTCTGGACACAAAGTTTCCCCCTGAGAGCGATAGTTTTCGGAACCTGAGACGGATCAATGGCACCTGCGGTCCTTTCCGCGGGAACTTTGAACAACAATCCGAGGAACGGGCTGGGAAAATAGCTTCCGTCGACAGATCGATTTGCCAAAGTGAGAAGAGCCGCGCCGGAAATGGGAAACGAAGGCCGAGCACCGTGGCCGACAAGACGCACGACCGGGATTTGTGTGTGCGTCTACCCTGGAGGGTGAAAGAAAACGTCGGGAAGATCGGCCCTTTGTACTGCTGTCCCATGTCTGCCCCACACAGGGGTAAAAAAGAAGCCGCTTCAGCGCGGTAGCCCGAACCCATTAAAATTGAGGTATGACAGAAAGAACGGCCCTGTCCACTTCAAAGCATCGCGTTTCCTTCGATCACGTTCTCGGAAAGAGCAGCACCTAGGAATGTGGTCTTAGATGTTTGCGAGACCACGAAGAGGTTCGGGGAAAGCAGGAGAATCAATGCAGAATTTCCCGACGTTTTGGCCTAGCAGGGACTCGCACCGCCGGCTGATAGTCGAAAACTGGTAAAACCTGGGAAATAAAATTTTAAGAGGTTTCCCATTTACTCACTGAATGCGCCTTGTCGCCACAGACCATGATGAAACGATGCTATCTCGCAAGTTATCGTTTCTACTAGAAGGAAAATACCAACAGACTCCTTGGTTGTTGCAGAAATTTAGAATTTTACTAGCAGACTGTTTGGGCTTTGAATTTTTGAGCTCTGACCTTCTCTCGCGCGCAGTTTGGACTTTGTATCACAGTGGCTTCTACTCTAATCGTTCGCCATTGGATTTCGCACGAAGAAACTTTCGCGTTTTATTTATTTTTCCATTTTAATTATTGGTGTTGCTGAAATGGAGTTATGAAATAACGAGGGTTTTGTATGCAAGAAGTTTAGCAGCGCATGGTGCCTAAGTAAAGACATGGTTTCTTGCGTAGGACCAGATTAAATCGTAACTCATGAGGATGCCTAAGTACTTGGCGGACGTAGGGGAGGGTACAACGGTATGGTTTTATCCATCCCACATGTGGCGTGGATAATTTGGACTACGTTGAAAAGAGATGAGAAAGATTTTACCATTGTCGTTGTTAGAAGGAGTGGTGCGTTTTCTTGTTTTGAAGAATTACCGCAGACGTAATTTTATTGCTTGTATAGGATTGTATTTGGACGTTGAAGTTGATGAAGGCACATTTTATTACATTTCATAGCCTTTATTTTAGATCATGTAGCCGCTGATTACACGCACACACTCATACTTTAACGGTTTCTACACCTGCAGAGTACTGCCTTGTGATCACTATGGAAGACGTTCAGAGGCTCTGCACAGCCTGCTTGCAAATGTGAGATCAATGCAGGAATAGTGTAGCGTCATGGGTCTGCAACTGATTCAGTTTGAATGAGTAGTGATCAACCATGAAAATCTCCATCCATTTGCCACGCTCTTTCATCACATGTATCTTAAAGTCGCCGTATAAGTTTATAGTTAATAGTTTCTGCCAGGACCGTTTCCGCGTCAAAACAAGACGTGTTCGGTATGACGTATGTGCTGGCGATAACAAGACCAATAGGTATCTCGACTGCACAAGCGTCTCCTACACCGTTATGTGCTTCGGATAGGTACACGGGAGCAAATGATTCGTCTATGTTACTCTTCGCGTAGTACACCACGTCAGTGTAGCTCGCCACTTGTGATTTATTAAGGGTCACAGCGCTGGCCTGCGCCAAGTAGAACTGTGTTTTCCTACACTTCATTCCCGTCTTCTTGTCGATGGTCAAGGTCGCGTACCTCTCAAAGATGAGGACCCAGTCGTCCTCGATCAGCACCCCCTTCATTATGGCGTCCTTCATCCGCGACATGGCTTTCAGTTAAGCAATCTTTCCTGTTCCGAAGCCTCGAACTGTAACCACGGATCTACAATTTTCATGCGGGTTCCAAGTTTCCAGTGCACGGCTGTAAACGTGCCAGCCGCACCATTGACCAACCCGTCTTTAACATCGATGTTGCAGGTGAACACGTAGGGCTTGTTCGCGGCCAGAGCCATCTTTCGCGGAAGGTTAACCGTGTCCGCTTGCCCTAGCTTCTCTACCTTTGCCACGGCACGGTCACGTTCCTCGTCCGATCGGTATCCGAGGTAGACGTCAGTCGCTCTGCGGAGCAGCACCTTCTTCGCGTCTGGCAGTGTGACCTCTGTGTTGTGCTTGGAGACCTGGGCATTTGAGAAGAGTCGAACCGCATCGGGTGCACGCATCAATGCGCCGGCGAACGTGACAAAACGGCTCTTGAGTAGGCGAACTTCGTCTTAGGTGAGTTCCCGACAGTCGCCGAACTGTGTGGTAAGAGCAGAGTACGCCATCAGGCCTACGACTCGTAGTGAGGGGAAGTACGAGAGGTATAGTGCCACGTAATTTTTTTCGACAAGGCCTTGCTGCATTTGGCACGGCGATACACTTCGCTGGCTTGAATGAGCGGTATTTGGCACAAACCTTCAGACAAAATGAAGTTCAGTCCTCCTAAAGGTTAGCGGAGATATGCGTGGTCGTCCGAAATCGATTGTCGAGCTCGTCGAGTAGGTCGGCCGACAGCATACTCACCACGCCGACGATGACGGCACGCACGTTGCGGAAGACCATCGTGAACTTGTTGAGGTTGGCGTCAGAGAGACATCCGTACGGTTTTGCCGAATCAGCTTGAACGGCGCGTTCACGGTAGTACACCCGACTGCCACAGCCGCCTTACCGGTGCTTGCGCAGATAACGCAAGTGTTGTAATGCCACGGCTGGCAGTAGCGGTTATAGACGTCCATCACGAGCCCCAGACCGAATGTCTTGCCGCATCCGGCCGGTCCAGTGAAAATGACTCGAAGTGGTTTCGAGTCGGGAGTGGTTGCGTGATGATCACTTCGCGAATGAGCTCATGCTATTCGGGGTTGGGCAACCGCAACTTGGCGTAGTACTGCGACAGCTCCAAGACGTCTTCGCGCTTGCGAAAGGCAGCGCAAGGACTCTCTCGCCTCACGGTGGCTACCTAGTTGGGATCGCGTAGGATGTCCGCGTGCCGCTTGTAGTTCACCCCGATCATGTCATCCCGGCCCTCTTCGTTGTTCATCCCAAACGGCATCGGTTTTCCATCTATTTCTGACGGCGCCAGCATCTTGAATATATCCATGGCGGAGTCGTAGTCGGTCCCGTAGGTGTACTGTTGCTGCGGGCGTTCCTCATGAGGCACGCGTTCACGTGTGCTCGGTATTTTTTCTTTGTATTTTTTGCGAGCTTCTCACGTGGCGCAAGCCCACCCGCAAGCCTCAACAACGCCGGGCACTCCTCACGAGGCACACGCTCACGTGCGCTCGGCAAGGCTGAGTTTTCTGCTAGCTCTCGACGGTGGAACTAGAAGCTTAAACAGCTCTTCTGTCAAAAAAAATTCCCTCGCACTTCCGCGATGGGGAGAGTGTGTAAGTGCAAATGCACGGTTGTTGATTGCGCGATTACGGTGGATATCGTGCTCTTAATGAGTAGTCGAGAGATCACACACACGCACACAACTACAACGAAAGATATTTCACTCGTTATTGCTGGTACCGTTGCCCGGTCCGCCATCATCGTTATCGAGATGCAGGACCCGCGACCGCTCTCGACGACGGCGCGCGCTCGACTAATACCCTCCCGCGCCACGCGGCCGCTACAGGAGCGCCCTCACGCGTCGGAATGCGGAGCGCCCGCTACGCGAGCGAGAGCTCTCCCTCCCGAAGTGGAGAGGAGGTGCCCAACACCCGCAGTCACTGAGCGGAGAGAGGAGGAGGAGAGTAGCGCCCGCCGTTACGGCGAGGGCTACACGAGCTACCTCACGCGTCGGAATGCGGAGCGCCCGCTACGCGAGAGCTCTCCCGCCCGAAGTGGAGAGGAGGTGCCCAACACCCGCAGTCACTGAGCGGAGAGAGGAGGAGGAGAGTAGCGCGCGCCCATCTCCCGCCGTTGCTAGGGAAGACGAGGAAGACGAGGAGCGCGCGCACCCGCAGCTGTTGCTATGCGGACGACGGCGGCGGACGATTCAGGCTCGCTTAAGAAGTGCATTCGCACTTAAAACAAACTATCGCAATTGTCACCAATACAGCCCCAATCTTTGGTACATATTAACGCCCTTTGTAAGTCCCTAGCAATAGGTTGAGCAAAAAAAAAAAAAAATCAAAGCTTTCTCTAATGCAATCTGAATCGAAGTCGAAGTAAAAAATCCAAACAGCTTCTACGTGTCGAAATGACACCATCGGATAGACGTCAGCTTCGTAACGCGAGAGACACTGGTTCTTTCCGAACACGGGAAGCGTTTTTTGTTTATCTTGACGCGCTTGATGCGCCTTCATCACCATGGTTTTGTGAAACCCACTTTGTAAGTTGCCTTTCCTGTAGTGCAAGTCTTTCCTGCACTAGAGGAAAGCATTGTAGTTTGGCTTTCCTGTAGCGGATTCAAAGCATACCGCTTTTATACGCCATCAGTGAGAGGCCTAGCAAGCTTCGCAAAAATTATAGGCTCCCACTCTGTGAAGGTGGGTGATCACCGAATCTGTTAAACCCCCCTGACCGAGGTGACGCAGAATTTTGAACAAAGGCATGAATTCCTCTGTTTTATTTCTTCTGGTCATCGTGATGAAACGTACGCGCACACATATATTGTCTCGCCTTTCTGGTTTTATATACATTCGCTGGGACCACTACCGCCACCCTGAGGAGCCGCACGAAACTAGACACACGTGAAGCAAGCCAGCACAACGTAGACATCGGCGACATACCTGCTACCACGGGAGATCGGAATGAAAGGAAACTAGGCACACAATTAGGCGCTTGAAACAATGACAAAGAGAGGTTGGTGCGAGCGTATAGATAGATGGCTGACACTGATAGCACAGCAAAAAAACTTTGGGAAACCTTTCGAGTGAAAGCAAGTTCTGACCCATGTGAAAGCAACCAAACTTGTGCTGGTGAGGACGAGGACGCGGGTTCGATTGCCATCCGCGGCATCCGCTTTTCTTATGGAGGAGAAAAGCAAAAACGCCCGTGTGTGCGAGATTTTGGCGCACGTTAAAGATCCCCAGGTGGTCAAAATTAATCCGGAGCCGTCCACTACGGCACGCCTCATCGCCTGCGTTGAGTTGGCGCGTCAAACCCTACAATTAACCATCGAAAGCAACCAAACACGCGAACAAACAAGCCAACAAACGCACACGCAGAAGAACAGCACTCGCTATGAAACTCTTTGCGGTTCAAAGTGAAGTGGAGGATATAGAGTATTTTCTCACGGACAACAAAAATCTGCGGAGCCCTAGACATAAACACCTTCCGTCTTTATGTTGATATTTCTTCGACAACCCTATCCTGGGTATGTTCTTGGGGGAATTGTAGAGTATTGCAGTTTTTTTTACTTATTTTTCGATATTTTCACGGGGTGGGTATGCACCCTATGAAAGGCATATAGACACCGAGAGATAGGTCCCAGCACGGGCAGCTGGTGTGGTGGACGGTTGAGTGACAAGGAGGAAGAGGTCGAACGCTCTCGCTCTCTGGCTGCACCCACTTGAGACTGTGTGCTGCTGTGTTACCCACCGTGTGAAATTTTTAATTACCTGCAATATACCATTTTCCCCGTAAAAATATTAATAGGCGACCAACTTGAATGTCTTCTCTATTTACTGCAGCGTTGCCTGCTACGGCGACTGCAAGCTGGCACGACGATATATATCTAATTCAAGGTCGAGCATGATGGGATGTGCTTCTGGGAGCACGAGGCGAAATAACACGGGCTTCATCTCAGCATCCCCTGGATGCTTTCTTAGGGCGGGGTTGGCGATGCCGGGAGAGTTGTATTGTTAATGTTTTGTCCGTGCTTTGTTACCAACGTCACGGCGCCAACGGCTATAGCTTGACTTGTCTGAGAGTGACACACGCCATTGCCGCATCATTTGTTCCGTTGGTTGACACTACACTGCGTTTAATTATTTTCGTCCTGGCTTCAGTTAGACAGTGCTCGAAGGAAGAAAACTGCCGCATAAATGCGAGGCCGACCAAAGGCGACCCCATCCAATTCGCGGCCTGTCAACTCCGCACGTCACTTCGATAGAAAGCACATCTGCCCTTTTCCTTTATTGCAAGCTTGATTTTGACAGCAAGACAGCTCCGCTCTTTATCCTTGCATGCTTTTGTCATTTTTTTATTTTTTGCTGTGTTTGCGATATCTTGACGTCTTGGGTTGGTTTCACACCATGGGCAAATTCACAAACGAATTATCACTGCACACGTGAAGTGTAGGAGAACTAAGTAAAGCGTTGTGAAGAAACTGCACGGAAGGTTGCTTTTCTTTATTTGTCTCCGATTTTTTGTTAGGGCACTTTTTGTTAGGGCGTTTTTCATTAGGGAGTGAGAGCAGTGAGCGCGTCGTTCGCATTTCTGAGTCGGCAGCCTGCGGAAATGGGTGCTGCCGCGTTTCCTAGGAGTCACGTGACGTCGACGTCACTGCCAAGGTCGCTGTAGAGATGATCAATTCGCGTCTGGCGTGTTTTTTTTTTTTTTTTTCGTCCCTCGTATCTTCGCTTCATCGCGTGCCAGGAGGCTGTTTGCTGCGATGCGACGTACAGTGTAGGATTTGCACGGAATTGACCCATTAACCGCTTGTCGCCGTAGAATACGGCAAATGCGTGTTTTTGTGGCCACTACGGCAGGTATAGTACAAGAGAATCACCTGCAGTCAGCCACTGAAAATTTACTTTTTGTTGGAGCGAGGGATGCAGTGCTCCGTCGCTTTTGACATTGGTAATAGGATGTAACATATATGTCGTAGTAGGATGAGCCTGATCCCTTTTCCGGTACATGTCGCTTGGTATCCTCCTCTACCCCCGCCTATGAACGTTCGTAGAAGACAGGTGCAACCAAATTCTGCGCAAAAAGGTTTGCCACTTACAAAAATATTCATGGGCACGCTCAGGGAGCTGTTGCGTGGAACTAAAGTTTTCTGGCAAAGCGAGGATCCGCTGAAAACTACCTCTTACCAGTAATTTTAAATAAAAAGCAAATATATTATACATACCACATTTCAGCCTAAGAGAAAGATAGACATAAAAACTTAAAAAGAAAAGCTGCCATGAACGACTTGATGAAGCCATGGCTACTGTGTTAAAAAAAATGGTAGATAAGGAAAACCAGCATGCAATAAGAGCCGAGTATTTATAAACAATAATTTCATATCTTGCAATACATCACCCCAAATTCTCAGAAAAGCGAAACAAATCAAACGCCAACTATCTTGCAGAGAACCAATCGTCTATTCTTGGGATTCACATGACACGTGGGCGCCATCAAATTCCCCACAAGCCTTAAAGAGCTATTCACTCCTTTTGTTCGAAGCTTTCGAATCTACTACTCAGCCGACATGTTTTCAAGTCATATTTTGATGGCACCAGTTCTCAAACGGAGGCCGCCTTCTCTGTCGCACCTGCACGGAGCGACCTGCGACGAAAGCGTCCATGAAAGGGAGATTTCCTGTCACTTCTATTTCTTACAGCTTAGTAATGACGCCGCTCTGCAAGACATTGTCGTAGGCTTTGGAAACGTAAGAAAACGGAGCCAGTATAGTGAAAGTCTATAAGACCGCTGGTGTTCGACATGGCTAAGAAAGTCGAGGACGCTGTCTTGTGCGCACAAACGTTGCGTGAAGCCATTCATGCATGACGGAAGCGTTTTCTTACTTTCGAGCCACCACATCAGCCTAGCATCCATGAGGTTTTCCATGAGGTTAGAAAAACCCGACGTGAGTGAAACGGGCCGGTATGAGGCGATGTCTACATTGTCCTTGCCGGGCTTTAGTAGCGGGGCTACTCGACAAGCTTCCACAAAGCAGAAATGATTCCAGTATCTCAGACAAAGTTAAAATATGTGATAAGGTCTTTTTTGCGCTCTAAAGGCAATTTTGTGAGAATCTGATTGCTTATCCTATCTGGATCCGCTGTGCACGGTCAGCGCAAACTCTTCAACGCGGTCAACAGCTCCCGGAAAATGGATGGAACATCCACGACAGGCGAACGCAGAGAAGGTATACGACTGGATGGACGTCTTGAATCCACAAAAAGCTGTCAGCAAAAGGCTCAGCAAAGGCATAAAGTGAACGAGTCTTCTTTTAGTAAGTGAATTTTCTGATGGCATCGTAGTGCTCCGTTACGGCTGCCAGTAGTTTAAATTATCAGAGAAAAGCAAGTTAAAGACAAACGCTTTAACTTGCTTGGAAACAGAGAGAGAGAGAGAGAGAGAGAGAGAGAGAGAGAGAGAGAGAGAGAGAGAGAGAGAGAGAGAGAGAGAGAGAGAGAGAGATGGCTCGTCAATGCGAGTGGCGATGTTTCCAGCAGACAAACGCCTCGCTTTGTCACAAGACCGTAAAGACTTCTATTAGCTAGAAAAAGTATTCGTCGAATGTGATTATTGCTACGATGATGATCTTTACGGAATACCAAGTTATTTACATACAGTTGTATAGTACTCTGCTTCTCAAGGACGTCAGAAAAACTTCCCTCGCGTATGGTGGACACGCGTGCGGTGGACACGCGTGTGGTGGACAAGACACGACGAGTTGCGTAGTTGTCACTCGATTCCTTGCACCCGCCCTGTCTGCTTTTTTTTTTTGTTAGTATGGAGTCGACGCCGCATTTCCGCGTCCTTCTCACAAAATTCGCATTTTAAAGTTGCCCAGATTGGAGGCTGTCACGAGTTCAATGTTATCCTGGTATTAGGGGACACAGGCGGGCACCTGGAAGGCAAAATAAAGGAGTTTTGTTTTCGTTTAGTCCATATTTATGTAATTCACGTTGGAATATTCTTGAAACATGCACATGGTATAATTGCACACGCCTACAATATGGCGTATGTCACTTCAGGAGAAAAAAAATGCTCGTGTTGTCAGCATAAGAAACGCACTTTGCAACGTGGATAAAGTAACCAAGGTGAATCGTTTTATCATTGCGATATTCTGTCTACGTGGCAACAACCTACAACATATCTTCTGGATGTACATTTCGCGTGCGCGTAAATCACGCTTGAAGCTTAACTACAGAAACACAACTACAGACACCGAAGGAAATTTCTAGACGCCCCACCGCATCTTTAAACGAATGCCACACTGGTGATATAAGGAACTACAAATTTATATGGCTTTCAATCCCGGCCTGACAAAAATGACCCGTTCAAACGCACAGATTTCGCGAGTAGGATCATCTTGTTTTGACACTTCTAACGGTTTTCTTTTGGTTCAAATTGCCTGTTACTGATTTTTTTCTTCCGTAAAGATAACAATGGTACAGATAAATCTTGTAAAAAACCTTGAATTCTCCAAATCATTTTTAAAGAAACTCATTTCTTCACGTTCGGAACTCTCAGAATAACACTTGTTTTCTCCGAATAATTTTTTTTTAAATCTCTAATTCCGGAACCGGCTGATTCAAACTACAATGGATCAAGTTTGTAATCAATCCTGGGTCAGTGTATGTTCAAACTGGGAATAAACACTTCCTATGAAACATACGGATGCGACAGACTGCTTACCGCAGCAGAATAAATTTGAAAAAGCTTCTGTCAACAAAACTTACTACAACTCCTGTGTTTGGCTGTGGGGTCCAACTAACTCTTCAACTCTGAAAAAGTAAGAAATTGCTTCTGTTCCTCGCTGCGCTGAAAATTTGCGGAAGTGAGAAGGAAGGGTTCCAGGTTTGCTTCCCATGTCTACTTCTCGATGTCGCGAAACGGTTACGCCAACTGCAAGTCACACGAAACCAAATCCCTGACGCAGAAATTATCAACTTATATTTCTTCTGCAGTACTTTATCCTGTATTAATGACTCAGTACCAAGTATTTCGAATTCAAAGCGGAGAAATCTGTTGGAATGTCCGGTCAATCTTCCACCGTACAGTCAGGAAGAAATAAAAAGAAAACGCGGGAATATACGCCAAAACACGCAAAAGCGAGGAGCTTGGTTCGTGGTGATCACGCAATGGCGCGGTTCTGGTAGCTTAGAACGCCACGCTTGCAACTTTTGCTGCTGTTATAAAATCCTGCGACAATTTGACGTGAATAGAAATAAAGTGCGCTATTTGGGTGTTTGCGTTATATTGGCGAGTTCGCATTTCGTTTCTCTATGACTGTGCATGACGTTGTGTCACACAAGGGCGTGTCTCCACGCGGAACGAGAGCATTTTTGTTCGCGAAACAACTTCGTTGCCTGCACCGGCTCGATGCACTTGTGTGATTAGTATTCATGAAAAGGAATTATTTTACAACGCCATAACGATACATTTGGGTGGGAATATGGAGCATTCATCTTTTTGTTTCGCTAGTAATTCTTTCCGCGTCACTGAGGTAGGCGGTGGGAGCGCAGGGTTGACGTCCACCCCTTCCCACCATGCCCAACTCATAGGCTTATGATCACTTCGAGGGAACTTCCAACACCTGAAGTTTCATAACTTCCCACAGCGTCAAAATATCGCATTAAAATGTGCATACTTAAACACAACACATGAGTGCAAACGAAGTATGGATAACATGTCATTACACCAGTCGCCCTTCCTCCGTTTCGTGTAATTGCGGACAACTACCGCAGAAGACGATTCCTGCCGGATTGTAAGTTCGCATAGAACAGGCCCGTGTTTCGCCTACTTACTATGCTCCGTTGCAAAGGGTTATAAAACCTTGTCACGCGAAACAGAAGCTGGAACTAGACTCACCGTGGTGGTTTGCTTCTTGCTGCGGTGGTGTACGGCGAGCTTGCCGAACTCCAAAAGCACCGGCGAAGCGGTAACGTGAGGCCGCGATGACTTGCGGCTTCGGAACCGCAGCGGCTCTGACATGCCGTCGAGACCCGCACGCAGCGTTGGAAGCATGCTGGAGGGAGCAGAAGTCCGGTCTGTGGCGTACGCTCCGACGGTCTGGGCCCACGCTCTCTCATGGTGCCGCGCCTCAGCCAGCATCCCTGCAGGCTGGGAGAGCACGGCCAACCAGTCATCGATCCACCGCGCGGGCTTTTTGAAATCCCGGTTGTCAATAAAAGGAGCACCGTCACGTTACAAAAGGCGAGAAAAAAGTTATACAAATGTAATGAAAGATTCGTTCAAACAATGGAATGCCGTGAGGAATGCACAAAATCTCATTTGTCTCCATCGCTAACTTGGGATCAGCCCGATGCGCACAGTTTGATCAGACTTTAGAGGCCCGTTCCACAATGTTCCTCGCATACCCCTTGTACACCGTGCAAAGCCTACTGTGCGCTTCAGGTGTCTCAGGGGTCATGCGTCTTCGCCTTATTGGCGGAATTGGCTCCCTGTCATTCCTTCTGTTGTCTACCGGTATCGGCATTCTGTTGCCGTCATTCCCATTTCATCATGTTTGCCGCCTACTCGGCCCTGGACTCGGGTAACACTCTGTTTTACGCCGCACACAAGCGGTGACCGGAAACGTCGAGACGGAAGACGACAGGCGCTAGAGGCAAAGGCAATGTTGCGAACGCAGCACCATTGCTGCCATCGCCACCGCCGTCTCGAGGTTCGGCTTGACGTCCTCGTTTCCAAGTGTGCTCTGTTGTTTCGGGTTCTTCAGCCACTTCAAGACTCTCAGTGGCTCACTACCACACTCCGTGACAGTGTTCCGTGCTGGTCTATTCACGCCACCCCCTTTTAAAATTTCTCGAGAAACGGAGCCACCCTGAAATAGCATGGAAACGGCAGATATCTTTGCACTTAGGTATAGCTAAGGCATTTGTGAGAACGTATTCTACGAGGCCATAATCAACAAGGTGCTATTCATTACTCACGAAGGCCGCGCCTATCACTACATACGTAGCTTTCTGACAAGTCGAACTGCAATTTTCCGAACTGTGGGCATTACACGTTTGAACCTCCATTCAAAGGCACGCCACAAGGCGCGGTGCTGTCTCGTGTACTATTCCGTCTGGCCATACTCAATATCCTAAAGCGGCTAGAACAGCTTGAAACCCCAAATTCAGCCTCAATGCCGACGATATCACCTCGTGTATTTACGGTAGCAGTGATTGTCACTTATAGAAAATTCAGAAAGCGGGTGCTTGTGATGACTAGCATTTCTGTGCCACAAAAGGAACAAAAGACGACAAGGACAAACCGGGAAATGGAAGAAGCGAGGAAGCAACCGGTGAGAGTACGCGGTGAGTGAGGTGACGAGGGCATGATCTAACGGCGGCACAGCTTTCGAGGGGCGTGAAAAAGGATCCCGACCGGGAGGTGGTTCGTGGCCAGCGCAGGGGCGCGCCTGCGTTCGAGGTCCGGATGCAGTTCCAGGAGCTGTACTGGAGGTCCCACCCGAGTGCCTGTTTCTCGGGGCCTTTGTTCCAGGCACCCCCTCCGGGACGAGGCCTATAGGCCGGCCAGGCACGAGCGTGAGCCTCCTCGGCCGTTGCGAGCTGCTGCCACTGCAGCTGCAGCGTCCCAGCGGCTGGAGTCTCGGCGTGCCCCGATACGGCTTAAGGACCTGATGACGCGGCAACCGCTGCGCAAGGACTTCAGAAACCGGCGACTTCATCGACGCCACGTCTTAAAGGGACACTGAAGTGAATTTGCCAAGCTCTCATTTTTGGTTGCACGGCATGACTGGCTCAAATGAACACACTTTTCATCGTTTATCCGGATGAAAAGACGGTATTTATTTTATAAAGACGGAAAGAAGAAAAACTGCCATGCGCGGTTTGCGCAGACACCACCAACTAACCGCAGTGACGTCAGGTAAAGATGCTACGTGATTGGACGATGTCCGAGATTAGCATTCAAACAAGTTTCGGTTTTGGTTCTGTGAAACAACATGCTTGGCATCCGACGTTATCATTGGTTGGGCATTCTCGATATCTCAATAATCGACATACCGCGCTTCTGCCATGTTTTTGGCTGTAAAATGTCTCACATAAGCCTACCAGAATGGCTTGGAATCGTAGCAATCACTATCCGATGCCTACGCAGTGGATAAACGTCCTCCGCGTCACCGCAGACGCTCAAATGCCATGCGTTTTTTCCCATCTTTGGTGCTTGCCTCACTCATGCCTGTATCGTAAAAAGCGTGTTCGCACAAGGCCAAGGGTCTGCTGATTCTGGCCTGTGACCACTGCCCGCAATCAGTCGGTACTTTTGGCAACAGCACCCCAACAAGAACTCGCTAGCGCGCCAGTGCCAGTCTGCGCGCGTTCTGCGAACTCCCTCGTGGAACAATGAACGTTACGGCCCAAAATTGGTGAACTCAGTGTAGAAAACATCGGCCGAAAACGAAATAAACTTACAAAAAAAGTATCATCGGGGATTCCAACTTGGGACTTGCAAAACACCAGCGCTCCAGACCACTCACACTAAACTTTTTTACACCATTTTAGCCAAAACGGGTGTAGCATAAGTGAAAAAAAGGGTGTTGTGAGGCCTTTACACCCTCTTTATTGAATCTCAACACCCTTTTCCTAGGTCTACACTATTTCTGTGTGAAAAAAAAGGGTTTTGATCAACTTCGACACTTTCGGTTTTTCTTAGGGTGTTGAAAGGGTGTGGAAAAGGTGTTCAGCTGTTCATTGAATAAGGCCATGTTTCGATGCATGATAGCACTGTAAAGAAGACTACATCCCCTCATATACTCTCCTACTCGCAAGAAATTTTCAAACGCAAAAAAAATAATTGCTCGTATGCAATGATCGCTCGTTTCCATATGCGGTGCACCTCATGCCCCAAGTTCAGCTTTGGCACGTGAAACCCCAATTTCAACCTTCCAAATTAAAAAATGACTATAGACGTGTGGCGAAAAGGGCGTTTACTGACTGCAACACGCTTGGCATTCTGCAGGTTGTTGAAACGGTGTGAAACAGGTGCAAAAAAAGAACAGCGGAGCTGGGGATCGACCTAGTTTCTTCCGGTGTTGCTAAGTTTTGTTATGTTTGCTAAGCTTTGCAATGTCCTTGCTAAGCTAGGATGACCGCTGAGGGATGAGGCCAAGTTTAACCAGATTTTACAAGACTGTTCCAGTGTGTCCCTTCCTCACTGCCAGGGGATCCAAGGGGAAAACAAGCCAGGTCGGCCCCCAGCTATGCTGTTTTTCCAGCCTTGCGCCACTATTGCAAGCTGCGCCAATTTTTTTGGCTTTTAGAATTCAAAAAAAGACTAGTAGCTTTGAAATGGTATAGCAAGAGGTGCGCATACACATACGCCCCTCGTGCTCACACTCTAACAAGCTCGAAAGCCGACTTCACTGTTATAATACCCTATCTGCGGTGGCGCACCCTTTACAGGTGCCGCAGTTCTTTTTCTTTGCATTTTTTTGCTAACGCCACCGAAACTAGGTCAAGGTTGAATAGCTTCACTGGTGATAAATTATGCCAATTCATGTTGCTTTAAATATCGCGAGGTACAAAACACCCCCCGCTTGTATAAAATGTTCAGCCCACCCGTGTAAACAGGAAATGCCTCCAAAGTTGGAGGTCTCACCTTTTTTCTTAGTTGGCGGTCTTTTCTTACACCCTTTTCCTTACACCCTCTTTCTTTACGCCCTTGATCTTAGTTTCAAACACCCTAATCTGTAGCTTTACACACTTCTGGGGAAAAGGGTGTTGAAATAATGAACACCCTTTTTGAAGGGTGTTGAGGTGGCGGGCAAGATTTGTTTTGGTATTTAATAAAATTCTATAAGTTATGGAACACAAAAACTACATCGTAATTAAAAAGTTTTTGCAAATCCACATCTTGATTTGTATATTCTCATTTAAAAATCCATACTTCCAAAAATAGCGCTAAAATATCTGTTTTTTGCGACAAGCCCACCGACTCGATCGAGGGGCTTTCCTCTGCTGGATATAAAAGCAAGAACAGCACATGTATTACTAAGTAAGTATGCAATCTCTGTACTGCTTGCATCCCGTTAGTTTTCTTGCTCAATTCATTTGTGTTCGTACTGTAACTTGTGTGTATTAACTGTTTGCGTTGAATGCTGCGAGCTCGCCGATTCACATTGCCACTGCACATACCATCACCCTTAAAAAAAGGGTCTGAGGCTCAACACCCTTTTTTTAGTGTGTTGGGCATCCTTAACACCCTTTTTAAGGGTGTTGAGCTCAACACCCTTTCTTCATCCGTACACCCTTTGTTTGCCAAAAAAACCTTTTAAGGGTGTTAGTCATGGGACAAGATTTTTACACCCTTTTCGGCCAAAAAGGGTGTAAAAAAGTTTAGTGTCGGCTGAAAGCCACTGGTGGCGGGTGTCGGAAATATACGGTATATAATGTAAAACCACTTTACATTTTCATTTATCTTAGCATTTCAAGCAGCTTAGATGACTATTGGTTGTATAGCGCTCGTGCAGTAAGCGTCTTCCACATTTCCACAATATCTCAGGTCTAGCAACTGCATTTCTTAGACTGAAGAGCGTTCGCAGATGCGTGGTCGTGCTGCTGACCGCTGTGCTTGTTCACCCAGCGCAAAAACGTACTTCCAGCACCCTAGTTTAACGCTGTACGGTAAAGTTTCAGTTGATTTTATTTCTTTAGTACCTATATTGACTTCGCTAACTCTTCTCCCACCTTCAAGTGGCCTTAGATTTTTCTACTAGCGTACCAGTCGACAAAGCGTCGCATGCGTGCTTGTGCAGCGCTCGTGTGGAGCGACCTGGACTTGGAGCTTGATACAGTGCACAAACTAATAAAATAAAGAAAGGCACATTGTTCCATTCACAAGCGTGTCATGGCTTAGTTTCAACTGAGCGAACGAATTGCGCCGACCCGTCGGTGGCCGACAGACTATAAACGCTGGGCCGACTGACTCTGTCGGAACTTGAAGGTAGGCGAGCCGTGCAGTAGCGCAGTCAAGCCAAGCCATTTTTTCCTGACGTCCCACGAAAACGCCACAGGAAATGGGAGACGATGCAGAGCGGAGGACAGCATTTTCGAATTGATTTTTCTACTGAGTAAATTCGCGTAAACGCACCCAGAGTGGTCGAAACGGGCTAGAGACTCCGGACTACAATATGCGCTAGTAATCCCGCAATGTTTACAAAAAACTGCAGTGTCCCTGTCACAGCAGTGAGCGGATTGTGAGCGCGTCGTTTTTTAACTCTCATTTGGACTTTTAGTGGTGTACGTTTCTTTACTTTACGTTACTATTATTTGACTATGGCCTCCGCTAAAGCCAAGATATCACCTCACTTCTCGCTGAGGTAAGGAGGCAGAGTGACGGGCGGAACATCATGATTCATCTGAGGGTGCTGAACGGCGTCATGCCCTTCGGAAATATACAGAAAGAGCGGCGGGTGCAAACGCGACGAGTAAAGCGGTATAAGGGTAGAGCGGAATGAGACGCCATTGTCGGTCTCGATTAGTGAAGTTATCACGCCTCATTTCATTCACCTGTTTCACATCTCATTGTCATAATTGCACCTTTTAAAACAAGCGGTCACAAGCTCCTTTTTTAGG